>NC_054537.1:28826757-29104257 GCF_017654505.1 Polyodon spathula | reverse complement strand
GTCACCTAATTTCATTATAATTGTTGTGGTGACCTTCATTGCTATGTTTCTTGTTCATTATACGGTTTAATTTTCAAAGAGGACAATCTTCACCTTTCCGAATTGTCTCTTTGGATCTTTAATTCAATTCACCAGCCCAACACAAAGTACTACTACTGTTTTCTATACCTTTTCTGAAACCAAACAGCAAATAATGTTATGATTGCAGCATTCCCCTCTAAAACTTGATCTAATTAAACTGTTTAGGCAAAGTATATATTAATAGGATTTGCCTACATTTTGCTCCTTTTTATTTGAGATGACCTCTTCAGGAAACAGAATCCATATGCAGCTTATCACCTTCTGGTCACTTATTTTATTCCATCCTCCCAAAAGTGTTAGCCAGAATTGCTTCCACCTAATGGCTACAGGTGGTCTCTGTCCACTTGTCAATAGACATGCGTAATCACTGCATGTGTTACAAAGCATGCATCACTTGAGCCACTAGTTAGCAACTCTGTTGGCAGTCCCATGAAGTGCTGATATTCAGGCTACGGGGTGGCGTCTCTAGGGAGGAGACAGCCTTTCCCTTTCCTCATGTAGAAAGCTCATTCGCCATTGCTGTCACTGCTATTTTTTAAAGAGCACTTAGATCTTCAATACCTAAATATAAAGTAACAACTTATGCACTATACAGTACATAAGTAAATATTTTTCTGGACTGCTTCATTTTCTTTACTTAGCAGCAAACATCTCTGAACATTTTGCAATGCCTGAGGTTAGCTAGCCCTTTGGCACTGACATTGTGATGTTATGTCACTGGAGATGGACTGCTAACTGATTTACCTTATGTGAGCAATGTTGTAGAGTATTCACATACTGACAGTAAAGATATGTCATACTGCTCAAAAGTTGCCTTTTTGACTAAATATTTGAAAAAATTAAGGAAACTGTCGACTTCCAGCCTGCTGAGAACCACCACTTCCAGAGCTGAGTCTTCAAGATGGGAGAGTGACTTCTCTGCAAATGAGGAGGTTGGAGAAAAATTCCAAAATATACTGGAAAAGGTTATGGGGGAGGAAATAATATTTTTCCTTACCTCCTAGAGTCTATCAGTTAAATTCCAGAAGGCATTCATAACACGGTCCAGGTCTACTGACTGAGTTCTCTCTGTTTCAACTGAAATTACCATGAGGTCATTTAAGCGATCTTGTGTCATGGTTGTTCTTTAACAATTTTTTACAAATTTTAGAGCTAAATTTTATCTCATTGCTGCAAGATGTCACTGGTTGTGTCAGGACTAGCTGGTACAGCTTTGCAATTTGGTTGCATGCATCTAGTGTAGCGTCAGGGAAAGGGGTCCTAAGCCATTCTCTGGTTCTGCTTGGTTTCATGTCATAAACTCCCCCACTGAAAAAGAATGCTTTCAAACAGAGTCGTAAACTAAATACTGGACAAGGGGTTTATCTTCACCATCGCTGAATAAATCCTTTGGTGGCAGAGGTATCTTCCAAGAGAGTACAAACCAGATGGCTCTGAATGTTTTGACACCTCGTACAGAAAACAGTCTATCTCGTAAAAACAGCGGACCAATTGAGAAACACTGGGCTGTCTCCGAGTGAGAACAGCCAATGGGAAAACAATCCATGTGGACTTTGGCACCGCCCCAAATAAACAAACTGTCCAGTCACTGGGGTGAAGAGAGGAGTAGAAAAAGTCAGCACGACTTTCACACAGAACAAGGCTCTGAATTTTGTCAATCTGAAGACGTGCTGCCTGAGATCGGCTTGAGAGATACCGTTTTTGGAAACTCTGATACGGGATAACAACCCTAGTGTTTGCCTTGAAGTTGGCGTCCATGCATGAGATGTATAGAATCCTAAAAGTATTCTATATATTCAGTAATTTAATAAGCTAACAGTGTCAGAGTTTGTGGTGAAATATCCCAGACATAACCGGACAAAGGGTGCACATGTTGGTGGAGGAATTGCTGTTTCAGTGGAATACCTAAATAGTTAATGACTCTTGTTTTTGCAAAAACATTTCTTTCATCCCCTGGTGTGGAGACACAAGGCGAGGAAGGCAGACCCCAGAACCTGGACCTTTCCTTGCTGGCAGGAGAGCATTTGAGCGCCAGCTGAAAAGGAGTGAAAGTCAGTTAAGTATTCAACACATAGTCTTTTATCTTCTCATGAACTCGAGAATAAGTCAACCTTAAAATAAAATTAACGTTTTGTTTGAGGTAGAATGTAAGAAAAGCATTATTGCTTTCAATTCCATTCCATTCATGATTTGAGTTAAAAACTGTAGTAATGTTTTTGTTGTATGTGATTCATACAAATTGATGTGGGTTTTACAAAGCAATTATCATTTTGCATTTAAAGCTAGAATCCAAATTAGCTGTCTTGATATTAGATAATTCTCATAGGGTTGTCTGGATGCAAAAAGCATTTTATCCGCAAGAGTGGGAATTGCCTTCTGAACCAAAACATCTCTATGAGACTGATTTACAATGCTTTGATTATCAAATATTAACTAAAGTAAATATTTGTGTTACTAGTGATACCCCTGTTAAGACTAACCTTCGTAATGTGGTTGTAACCTGCCAAGAGAGGTGCGGCAATGCGTCAAGGGTGGCGCGAGCTGTGTGTTTTTTTTTTTTTTTTGAGAGGTTGGGTGATTTGAAAAAAATAACAAAATTATTATATATTTAAATATATTATATTTAAAAAATAACTAAGATAAAATAACGCAAAAAGCTTTTGTTTAACGTGCTAATTTTCCTTAGCAACTTTTGACATGTCACATGTGCGTTGCGTGTTTCAACCCATCCCGCCCCACCCCCAAGTAAAGTTAAAAACAGTATCACAGTAGTGAGAAACAGCTTTAATGAAAAATTGATCATTTTGTGACAACGGGAGAAAAACGTACAACACAAGCCGAAGTGAGGGCAGCAGTGGAGGTTCCAGTAAAACACAGAAGCCGAAAATATGACAAATCATTTTTAAAACTGGGCTTTACATGGAGCGGGTCCAGTGGGGCACAGAGGCCTCAGTTAGTATCTAAACCCCTAAAGTTTTTTTCAGAGGAAGGTCAATGAGTTTATTTCTTTATTTATTTATTGCATTTATATAGCGCTTTTTATACAAAAGTATCGCAAAGTACTGTACAGTACATAGCAGAGAAAAGATCATACCACAATACATTTGTGTAGCATGTCACACATACAACTGCCACAATCAGACCATTTAAATAAAATATTTAAAAAACAGCATACACATAATAATAATAATACAAAAGCAGCAATATTAAAGTTACATTAAAACCCAGTAAGATAAGAAAATTAACAGGACAAAAAAAAGATTTTAACTGCTTGAATTTGTACTGTTTTTGAATTAAAGCTTCTGGAACTCGTACTGCTCTATATTGATCAAATCCCTTCTACTTTTTTATTATTTTTTTTTGCAAAATATAGGATTTTCAGTTTGTTGTATTGTTATAATATATAACTCACTGACAAAGTTTGAAAACCACTGCTTTAAAGGAATCTGCCATAGATTGCTCTGGATCGCTAATCAGCTATCGGGAATGGAGTGTCGTTGTTTATATTTTCCTTTCTGTATTTCTTAGTTTAATTAATTCTTCCTTTCTGTATTACTTTAGTTGTTGCACCTTTAATTTTTCCTTTATTTTGTTTTATTTCCAATAAAACTGTTGCTTTCTATTAACTAGAAGTGGTGTCCAGTCTGATTATTTCAATAGAGGTGGGACCTACATGATTCTGAATTCAAATAAGGTATTATATGATTACAACTTAAACTAGTCCAAATGCAAATATACCTTGCACAATACACTAGCATGTTACTCTTCCTCAGAAGCAGTTTGGTGTCTTTTAGTGTAGTAGGCGGATGCAACTCTCTCTCAAGTGTGGATGAGTTTATATATTCCTGCTCTGCCATCTGTGGATGTACAACTCCAAAATAATAAGCTGTAAGCTGCCTAAATTTACATATTTTTTCAACTGAAGGAGGTGTTAGGCTATTTATGTGCTTTAGTAGATGCAATACTTCAGTGCTAAACCTCTCAGTGACGCTTTCAATGCATACAGTAGATCCAGGGTTGCAAAATAGAAATTGATGGGAATTGTATCCTTTGAACTAAAGCACAGTTTCATTTTGCCACATGCGGTCAATCACCCTTGACAAGACAGGAACTGTCAATCACGAGCTGTGGGCAAGGAGAGTCCCACTTACAAACCAACCAGTGTTTAAGCATGTTACGTGACTTTAAACACCACCCATGAATTCAACAATCCAATCAAGATGGGCTGGGCTATAATTCAAAAGACAAGGACAAGCAAGAAGTTATGTTCTGAAGTCATGCTCTGAAATGGGGTCTGAAATCTGCTCCGAAGTGGGGGTAGAATCAAGTCAGAAAATAGTTAAAATCACGTTCTGAGAAGGCCAAAAGGAGGCTGAAATTAGCTATGAAGAGGACCGTGCTTCGTTTCCTTGCGAGAGACTGAATCAGGAAACTGCAGTGATCTGAAAACGGGTCTTGGTTTTTTTTCTATGCTTGAAACCACGAGATGAACTGAAGCAAGGAGCCAGCAGCTAAGCCTCTGAAAGGTCCCGTAGAACGTTAGAAAATAATTAAATCTGATCAGCGTAAGTATTTCCAGTTGGAAAAAGTTCGACAAGTCAAAGATAATTTTGCAAAACTATTAGAAATCAACAGCTGCCTCCCTTTAAAAATAACTATTGTTTGCTGACAGTCGATGCAATACAATGCCTACAACAAGCAAAGTACCATCTCCTTTTCTTTCGGTGGAACTTCAGATAGAGAGAAATGGGAGAGTGTTCTATCACCCCAGGAAGACTGACTTATTTGTTGAAAGTATTCATCATATCAATTATAAAACATTTTATATCTAGAAATCAACTGTTTTGGAGTGTGCAAGAAATGTATTTTGTTTGTTGAAATGTGTAATTCAATGGATTTGCCTAATAAACACAGAGAATTTGATCACTACCCCATTTCAGAGTTAATTTAAATCAATTGAGATTGATAACATATTGTTTAGTTTGGTAGATGTCTAAACTAAATTAACACAGTAAAACTAATTTCCTAAATTAGTTATTGAAATGTTGGATTCTGATCCAAATAAGAAGTTGAATTAATTCTTGTGCATTTTGATATGAAATATGATTGATTAAAATGAGAAATGAGTATTGACAATACTAATGCAAAGTACACCACTTTCTGATTAATTATAATTCATATTAGTATCTTAGCTATGCATGCTAATAATGTTGTGGTCGTTTTAATCAATTGACTAAGGAATCAATGAGCTGTATACTATATATATATATATCTTTAACCAATAGCCTTTCCCTTCTGTAATATTAGATTAGTTGTGCACCCTTTTTACTCTTAAATAAAATGCTGTTTTATATTTTTGACATGTTGTCTGAATGTGTTGATTATTGTCAAGGGAATTCTGGTTCTATATGATGCTGAACTCATAAGGTGTGTATGTATATATATATATATATATATATATATATATATATATATATATATATATATATATATATATATATATATATTTATTATATAAGACTGTTATTTTCTTACATTCTGACATCCCCAGAGAGGCGACTATAGACTTATTTATTTTAAAATAAATTGCATACCTAACACATGACACAGGACTACTAAAACACTGCAATGGGTATGATGCCACTGAGTATAATGATGCTTTAAGTAGTCATCTGAATCATGTGTGCTTGTCTTTGAATTCTTACTAGCTGGCTCATAAGAAAACACAGCTGTATTGGATATCAGCTCTGTTAGATACTCAAATCTAGGGCAACACATGTTTCCACTTCTTGAAGGATTATATAAAAATAATTTATAAATGCAAAAACAAAGAATGAAGTAAAAGCAACAAGGGCACACTGATTTTGGATAATAGTAGGATCCTTATAAATTAATGCCTCTGGCAGTTTCCTTTTGATTTTAATTATGAACAATGATGTTCAACAGCTGTGGTATTAAATGGAACATTATTACAGACGTCTTCTCCACTTTTACCTCATAATTTTGTCACTCTGTGCATTTAATCATAGCTGTTTGAAAGGATGGATTTCTGCAGGCGGTGAGCCATCTGTGAAATTCTGAATGAGGGACATTTGGAACTAATTACAGATACCCTAATGTTTCTTGATAAACCTGTGCCAATTCAAATGAATTAAAGTGCTGATTTTTTAGAGTACAGTTAGTTAATATTCACTAAAGAAGAGCCTGATTTTTATTACTTCAAGCAACTATTGGGCTTGGCTTTCGCCAAGGTAAAATTAGATAGTAGTGGTGGGGACCAACCAAGACATAGCTTTGTTTCCAGTTGGCACGCGTTGATGGCTGAAGCGTAATGCTGGCTCCAGGGATCAGCCAATTTCCTCCTTGGCTCATCAGCAAACAAACAATGGTGGCAATGCTGACAATGCAGAGATCAACCAAAGAGCGGCATCTCTAGCACCTAAACATGGCAACTCGCTGGAATGGGCACTTCGCAGGCCTCAGTTGGGCACCTCTCGTCTTCAGTGTTTTGACGACTAGCCCACAACACCTTAGGAAGTCTCAACAGTGATGCTGGCATCCCAGCACCACTCCCCTCCACCACCATCCCAACCCAGCCCATTTTACTTAGCCATCAATTCCTTTTTATTAATGTCACCTTCCTCCATCACATGACAACTATCAATTCCTTTTCCATACCCTCTCTTTCAAGGTGCCCAATCAGCCTCCTCAACCACAGCCAGTTGCTACTTCTCCCTGCCTCCTCAGATAGAGCCTTCACTATACACTGCAACTCCTGCCCACTGAATCCAATATCTCTGAGAAGCCAGTGCACAACGAATTTTTGACAACACACCTCTACTTACTGGATAAACCTGGACATTCCACCCCTGCTGCTCCACCTCAGTGGCTAATTCAGCATACTTCTTTCTCTCGTATGCCTCATCCACAGAATCCTCCCATGGCACATTTAGCTCCAAGAACAACGCATGCTGAGACTGACCACAGAACAATGTCTGGTCAAAGGGTAGTTGTAGCAATCTCAGGTGGGATCTCAGGTGGGAAAAGAAGGCACTGGTCAACATGCATTCTCCAATCTCCTATTGTCCCCGGCAAATCTTAGTTCTAATAACATTCCCTGTTGATTGTTCTCTTGCATGAACGAATATTGTTCTGTGTGCAGCTATTGCTGATATTGGCAGTGAGCTGTTGATCTTATTACACTGTTCTTCCAGTGCTAATATCAAGCATCGTAGCACCTGGTCATGACAACAAGTGAAGTGACCCTGACTCCGAGCTACCTTACATCCTGTAAAAATGTGCTTCAGGGTAGCCGGTGATGAACACAAAGGACATGTAGGGTTCTCTACCCACACATTCAGGTTCTGTGGTGATCATCATATGTGGACCTGATCTAGTAGTCCACTGGTCTCGCCAGCCAATCTGACACTGTTCAACATTCTCCCATTTCATTCATTCTTCCAGTTGGCCTGGGACACCACCTTGACACACCTTATCCTCTCCTCTTGCTTTTGCACTTCAGTGACTACCAGCTTTCTCCTTTCAGCTGGAGGAGCTTGTGCCTCTCGGGGGAGCAGAACTGCGACCAAGGCCTCATCTTCTCTGATGTACTTGCCCCATGGGCAGCCTTTGCATCTTCCACCATGTCCTTTGCTGCCCACTTTATTCCACTTTATTCCAGTTCTCACTATAGGTGTGACCTCCCTTATACACACGTCACGTGATTCCATCAGTGTTATTTTCAGCCGACTTGAATTCTTCAGTTACAGCTGAAACCGGCAGCTGCAGTTTCCCTTTAGTATAGAGTGCTACCCTGCAATGTGGAACTCCCAGCCATTTCCAAATGTATGAAGAGCAAGTGTCAAAAAGTGACTGACCCCTTGATGTACAGAATAACAGTCTTTAACTTTACTCACCAAAGCAGACCTGTCTCTCTCGTACAGTGGGTAAGAGCTGGGCTGGCAAACACAAGGTATCAAATTTGCACCCCAGTCTCTCACTTCGGAGTGCCTTCTGGAATATATTACTGATATTAATCTTTTACAAAACTGTCAGCATGATGTTGGACAGCTAAAATAAAACAAAAAACCTCCTACTGTAGTTGGAAGGAGGGCACGAGCTCCAAATTAATCTTTGGCATTTTTTAGGAATATAGAATATAGAGTAGATTTTTTGGTTCCCAAAAAATTTTCTTTACATCCACATAACCTTGACAATTTGCATCTCTCTGCTTTTACAAGAAGTTTCACCTTCAGAATTTTTTTTAGCTAGTTAAAGAGGGTCAGAAACACCTGTAGCCATGTTCTACAAGCATGAATAAACTACTCAAAAAACATGAAAGGAGCAGTCAATGGGCACCTGTTTTGTTCACTGATTAATCTAGATTTTATCTGGCCATTAACAATCGACATGTTGGAGTATGGAGAGCCTCAGCAGAATGATTTGCTCAATTAAACACTGTTGAACATGACCATTTTGGAGGGAACTGATTTTTGGAGGCAAGGGATCTTTTTTCCTGATGCAAAGCCTATTACCATACTGCCATGGTTTTCACAGATTCTCTTGAGCATCTACAGAGGTTACAGACTGGCTGACTAGAAGTTCACACTTTAATCCCATATAACACATTTGGGACCTTCTAGGACGTCATGTTTGCCAGTGTTGTAACCTTCTAAGTGACAGAGAGCTTGGTGATACACTGACAAAAGAATGGGACAGGATCCCCCAAAGCAGCATGATTACAAGCATGTCACGTCAATGCAGAGATTGCATCAGCGCCAGAGGAGCCCATACTCCATACTGAGACATTCATATGGACTACTTTCAAAATGTATAAAAAAATTGATATCCAGAAGGCAAGCCTAGAGGCATTTGGATTTCCATGCGTCTCATTTTCAGATGAGTGTCACTATTATTACTATACACACACGATAAAATGAATGTATCAGTTAATTTCAATGTGTAAGAGTGAAATACTCAAACCTGACTCTTGTTGCTAATTGTATTTTGGAAGTTTGAAATGTTGCTGCTTTACTTTTCTTTGAGTAGTGTATATCATAAACACCTACGGAGCTGTCAGAAACTAATGAAACTGTAGTTTCCATTGGAATCTATTGGAAGTTTGACTTGATCTAGTTCAAATGTGTAACAAATAGCAACTTACATTCAGCTTAGCTGTGTCTAGCTAGTTTAACATGTTTTTGTTTGCCACAGAAACATAAAGGCAAACATTAAACATTATTAAAAATAGAGCTCTTAATTCTATAATACAAGAACATTTTTTTGTGTGATTGGCACAAAAAGAATACCGGTATGTAGGTACAACTTGGGGACATTTTACAAATTTTACTAACCATCTTTGCAGATTTTATAGGTAGCAATTCCTCACCAAAAAGCCAGGGGATTTTCTGTTCAATTGCAACAATTTATTTAAAAAAGAACAGTGACACATTGTCATGACACTGCAATGTCTTAATGACCAGAGGCAATGAATATTCACAATGTATAGACATTTTATTTCAGGACTTGGTTGTAAAGAAACTTTTTTCAGATATTTAGCAATTGCCTGTAAATCTAAGACAACATAGAAGGTTTCTTAACACATGCTGTTAATGTTGGTAGAGGGTAGGGGTCAGGGCTGGTGGAGACACAATCAAATATGAAGACATAAGCCCAATACCAGCTCCTGCAAGGTATCGGCTCTTTTGTACAGTGGTATTGGCGCTATGCTTCAGTGCTGGCGGTCCAGGGTTAGCGTCCCACCTCCGCCTGTGAGAAACCCTGGCCTGAAATCCTTACCTGCAGGAACCGAGATCATTACAATATGTTTTCATATCAGAATTATTATGCAGGTTTATTAATAAATACATGGTAGCAGTTAGTATTCTGATTCAGACCTTAAACAACAGGAGCTACGGAATATGGCTGGGGATAACTTCAACAAAATGTTCTGGTAAGCAGTAAAATGCTAAGAGGGTATAAAACATGCATTGCTGTCCACAGGTTCAAAACCAGGTCTCTTGTGCATATATTAATCACTGTTCAGTCAGGCTCTCTTTATCAAAGTTATCATATGTATCCCCTGCTCTGCAAATAGAGATGCACAGCCTGGGTGTAACTACAGCAGAACGCTGTGAAGACCCTTGTTCTTTCCTGCAGATTAATCAACTGGGAATAAAACATCTAACAAGTACATCTTATACGTGAGCAGAGTAGAGTCTAATTTATCCGCTAGCTAACTGGCTCAAATTAGACTGAATATTAACTGTCATAAAATTGACTTCAGTTCCAGTCTTGAGTGATTTGGGGGCAGTTTTTTTTTCAGAAATTGAAGACAGGAGTTCTTTAGGTACAGATATGAACAAAACTGTAACGTGTAACATAACAAATGCCTCTGTCATATCCTAGCCTGGGAGAGTAGAAAGTGAAAGCTTTGTTATAAATAACAAAGAATACAAATTATAAAAAGAAAGTAAAATAATTGTGTAATTGGGTCGAAAATATGTGCATTGGGTACACCAGTGTTGTTTCACCATGCAGCTCAATTTCCTTTTTATTTATTTAGATTCACTCAATTAAACTAAACAAGCCTGCAGTCAGGGTGCAGCTGGAAAAAAAAAAAAAAAAAAAAAAAAAAAAAAAAAAACTAGATCTAATAATAAGTGGTACCCACTATACCCACTAACACGCTAATGTACTGAATGCTGCTGCCTGGAGCTTTGGTTGCTCAGTGATTTATTCAGTAAGACATCTTTGCATCAGGCAGAGGGTTTGAGAATTTGGGTGAACAAGGGGGACCCAGATCACAGTTCTTTACAAGTGGGAAGATCTTATCCAGGAATCCAGCACTGTGTTTGATACTGTATGTCAAGTCAGCTAAGAGTGGAGAGTTAAGGGTGGAACCATTAAAATGGGATTAGACAATTAAGCACATATGCTTTTCCCCTTTGGTGAGATTATCTGCTTCTGGCAGGGCGGAAGTCGATGTAATGTGTTGGTGTGTGGGGAATATTGGGTTGGCAGGGAGGGGGTTCAATTCCTCCCTGCTAGAACACACGTGGGAACATGGCTGGGGCCATAATAAAATAATTGATGATTAATTAGGCTCCAGCCACAGGTGTATAAAAAGGGAAAAATCAGAGGTGTTAAAGTTAGTTTGTGCTGTGCTGTGCTGTGCTGTATTGTATTGAAGGGCGTATGTAGTAGTGTTTCGCTAGTGTGTTTTGTTTTAATTGTTTTTTTTTTGTTGTTTTTTTTTGGCCACTCTGCCTAATAGTTTGCTTTGTTAGTTTGTTTTTGTTTGTTAGTTTGTAAATTACAGTGCACAGTAGCGCTTTAAACTGCAGTTTCCTGTGTCTGGATCTCTCTCCCTGATGGAAATAAGCCTTGCCAGTGAGGCTACCCATTCTTACTGCTTCTCAGTGTTTTGCAGAAAGAGCTGACCAGAATACAATTTAAAGTTGAATTAGTATTGAATTGTACACCCTTGTGTTGGTTCTGTCCTAGAATAGTTAAAATGATATGATGACCCTGTGTACAATTCTTTGTCTCTGTAAATGCAATTCAGTAGTTTCAGCTTAGTATCAGGGCTTGTATGAGATGATACAATAATTGTTAACTTTTAATTTACTGCAATTTTCTGAAAGGTAAAATATACGTTTGCAAAACTGCAAAGAAAACAGTTACAAGAGTTTACAAAGACCTTAGATTATTGTACTTAGCTGTTTGGTTAAGTTTAATTAATGAAAAAGTATATAACCTTGAAACGGTATTTAGCCCTTTAAGGACCGGGATCGTGTTAACACGATCATACTGAAGTGGGCTTCTGGGACTGCGATCGTGTAAACACGATATAAAAATGCACTTTGTTTTGATGTACAGTGCGATTTAAAACAAGATTACAATCAGGATGGAGGCTTGTTAACAGTATTTAAAGCTGTATTACAGTTAAGATACGGAGGATTTAAAACAGAATTGTGGAGAAATGTACAAAAATGCCTACACACAAAAACCCCAGAAGAATGTGCCCGTGACCATAGGGATTTCGTTGTGGAAGTTAGCAATGGAAACAAGGTAAGTACTGTCGAGTTACTATACACACCACCCCCCCCCACCCCACCCCCCACCCCCCCCCCCCCCCCCCCCCCCCCAAAAAAAAAAAAAAAAAAAAAACGCTCAAGCATTTTGGCAACTAACCGAAAACGGTAATTACATACAGTATATCAAAAACGAAAGCCCTGAAAAAAACGATTTACATAAAACTCGAAAATAGCTAAAAACAAGCACCGAAAAATACAATTAATAAAACATGAAAAACAGAAGCCCTAATTATATCCTTTTCATCATATATTTGGTTTTATCCATTGTATAATAATAATAATAATAATAATAATAATAATAATAATAATAATAATAATAATAATAATATAAAGTCAAGACAATTATTCAACACGGGTCATTGCATCTCCAAATAACCTACCTATTGTTCAACTGTGGTAGCCCATTTGGAGGGAAGATGCTATTTTTCAGATTAGTCTGTTAATCTGTGCAACTGGTAGCCCATTTTGAGGGTTTCAGAACACCAGCGCAGTGGAATTTTTGCATTTCAATGTGTCAGTTTAGCATTGTGTCAGTTGATCTTGACACATTGTATTGTATTTATCAGGGGCACATACAATTAGAACATAAGTGTCACTTACATGACACAAGATGCACTGAGTTTTCAATTTAGCCATTAGGCTAATTTCCATTAACAGTATAAAAATGTGTTACAGATTAACAGACTCATCTAAAAAAATAACACCTCCCCTCAATGTGCCCCAATGTCTTGTAATTTGCCCAAACATCAATATTTTTTTTTTTTTTTTTTTTTAAATATAGTTTAGTCGTCACCAATTATTACTTTTTATTAGTTTCTCCCCAATTTAGTTGTGTCCAATTATTTTTAGGCTCAGCTCACCGTTACCACCCCTGCACTGACTCGGGGGCAGCGAAGACGAACACACGCTGGTGCGCGATGAGCTAAGGACATCCTGGCAGACCCAGCCCTCCAATTGAGCCAATTGAACGCTACCCCCTAGGAACTCCCGGTCACGGTTGGCAATGACATAGCCTGGATTCGAACTTGCAATTTCCAGGCTATAGGGCAACGCTTTTACTCGGGAGCCCCCCTAAACATCAATATCTTTCAACAAAACTTTCAAGACTTATTGTGAGGTCTCTAGGGTTATAGAATAGCACATGTTTATACATGTATCTCTAAGCAGAATACATAATAAAAAATTATAAAAAAAAAAGTTTACATGGTTTCTGAAGTACTTTATAATGTTCCCCAATGTTCTGAAAAAAGGACAATATTTCCAAGATGCTACTGTGAAAAATAATGTTTTTTATTGGAAGAGAGTCAACTAGAGCCAAAAAACGCCTGGTCCTGGGGAAGCATCCCATTGAAAAATGCTTTGTCCTGAAATGGTTAAGTTCTTTGGTGTTAAACAAAATAGAATAAATAAACTACAGTATGGCTTTGCTGGGAGTAGCAACAGTTGCAGCAGCAGTATTAGCTAATGTAATTTTAGAGCTTGAGTGCGAGTTTGAGATTGACAGAACCTGGCTGCCACGTCGATGATACAGAGAGAGGGTTCACAGGACCAGAGTTATCTTCTTAGATTTACCAGATGGCAAGGTAAAAAGTTGATTACGTCTGGATAGGGCAGCTATTGTCGACCTCTGTCAGACTCCTTAGGAGGGCCTTGAATTGCCTAAGTGTGACAGAGATCGAATGACACTTGGTGTTAGATCTCCTTCCCGACCTGTAAGGGCACTAGAAAGGAAGGAACAGAGTAATCTTATGCAAATGGCAAGACAATGTATTCCGTAGGGTAGGTGGAAGTCGGCCATTTAGGAAGGTTGCGGAGCTACGGCACCCAAGCTCACTGACACGGATGGTAGACGGCGTGGCATCCGAAGATTAGAGGAGAGGATGCGCACATTAACCTAGGGGTCATGATCGAGGGTATAAATAGGGGGGCGTAGCTTCAGTGATCTTTTGTAGATGGTTAGCAACAACCTAGAAGGAGGCCGTATTTTGTGAATAAACCGTGAGTGTTCTGAGGGTTCGTTTGTCTTATAACACTGTTTGTTTGTGTTGTTTGTTTTCAAAGAGTACTCGCACGATCTGGAGCTGTAGCCGCAGGCCAGCATTAAACCCGGATATCAACACTCACTTTTCATTTCGGAACTGTCTTTCCACCACAAGCTGTTAATTCATGCACTGGAACTGTGTCTGTGTCTGTGTTTTGTATGGGTGAGAAAAGATGGAACTTTTTGGTTGTGGGTCAAACCCGGATTACAAACAGAAGTGACACACACTGCTGTACCACTTCCATCATTATTATTGTTTGCAGGTTTTGCAATAAGGCTCTGGATATTATAATCATTAATAAACACCCTTGCACCTGTAAATCATTCGTCTGTGTAATTAATCCGCTCTGCACTGCACTCACCTGCACATATTCACCACTTTGCCACACTAAGAAAAGGGGCCGTGCTGTAATCCGCATGTGGTGTCGGCAGCATTGTCCTTCGATATCTCCTGGTCATTTCAAAGTGTCATGGATGACTTGATAAAGAGGGGTAACAATTATATCAGTTTCTATACATGTAGTTATGAATGAGATTTATTCACTTGTTTTAATCATTTGTAAGCTTACGGAACATTTGTTGTATTGCTAAAATAATATACTGGTATGTGCACCCAGTAACAGGTGATTTTATTGAAAAGGCAGGATTATAGGCTATATTTGATATAAATATGTATTGAAATAACCAGTTAAAATGACCAGTTTTGGCGCGTCTAGGTAAATTTGCTTATAATTATCAATTTCTTGAGAGTATGCGGTTCGAACGCTGTCAGTATATGTATATCTAATACATATATCAGCAACTTCAACAGTTCCACAGAAGAACGTTTTGTTTTTCAAAAATGCATCAGGCGGCCATCTTGTTTAATGCACAAATGCCATTTTTGAAAATGTAAGTTTTACTGACACAGGCATGATGGTTTTCAAGTTTGGAGTTAATCAACTGAACCATTTTTAAACTGAAGCAGTTTTAAATATAAGAAGAAAATGTAGGAGTGGGAGCCAAATTGTTTCACAAAACATAACAATTTTAACACATTTGTATTCCGCTGTCACCAAAACAATGCCTACCAAGTTTGGAGTCTGTTGGTCAGACGGTTTTCAAATAAAATCATTCTGCTGTTAAGGGCGCACTTCGGTGAAAAATTTGCGGCAACCATTTTACTATTGAATTGTATCACAGCAGCTTCTGCTTTGCAAGCAGGTTTGGATGCTGACAATATCTGCCAAGTGTCAGATCAGACACTTCGACGGTGTTAAGAAGAACATTTCGTGAGGTTTCAAGAAGAAAGGCGTCCCTTTCGGTTTAACACCATTTCGGTTTAACACCAGTTTCTTAAAAGTCAGTTGTATTGTTACAGTGTCAAGGATGATGCTTGTGAAGTTTCGAGTTAGTCAAGTAAATTGTTTGTCAACTGAGGCAGTTTTAAATTTTGGACGTAAACGTACACCTGGCGGCCATCTTGTTTTATAAAACATAACCATTTTGATATATTTGTATTCCATTGTTACTGGGACAATAACTACCAAGTTTGGAGTTTGTTGGTCAAACGGTGTTCAAATAGCAGCAGTTTGCTGTTAATGGCACATTTTTTTAAAGTTTTGGAGGCCATTTTGACAATAAAATTTATTGCAGAAACTTTTGCTTCGTAAACTTGATGCAGGTTTGGATGCTGATGATATATGCCAAGTGTCAGATCAATCGCTTCACCAGTTCCCAAGAAGAAGCTTTTGAAAGGTTTCTAAAAAAATGCATCAAACAGCCATTTTCATTTCTGGTAAACCAATTTTTTTAAAAGTCAGTTGTATTGATATAGTATCAGGGAAGATGCTTGTAGGGTTTGGAGTTAATCAAGTAAATCGTTTGTGAACTGATACATGTTTAAATTTCAAATGTAAACATATAACTGGTGGCCATCTTGTTTTATACAACATCAGTATATTCACATATTTGTATCCCATTGTTCCTGGGACGATAACTATCAAGTTTGGAATTTGTTGGACAAAAGGTTTTCAAACAGCAGCAGTTTGTTGTTAGGGGTGCGTTTTTCGATAAGATTTGTGGCAGCCATTTTGACATTAAAATGTATCACAGCAACTTCTGCTTTGCAAATTTGATGCAGGTTTGGATGCTGATGATATGTGCCAAGTTTCAGATCAATCGCTTCACCGGTTCCCAAGAAGAAGATTTTGAAAGGTTTTATCAAAAAATGTGTCGCAGCACCAATTGCAAGGACACAGCAGCAAAATGTTTTCTGCATCTAACAGCCAATGTATCCAGCTTGTTATATGCCAAGTCAGAACCTGATCAGTCACACAGTTTCGAAGCAGCAGCAGTTTAAAGTTTTGGGAAGAAAAAAAATAATAATAAAAACAAAATCTTAACAATAACAATAGGCTTCCCAGCCTTTGGCGTGGAAGCCTAGTAATGATGATGATGATAAACATTCAGTAACATACGACCCCAGTT
Source organism: Polyodon spathula (assembly GCF_017654505.1). NCBI lineage: Eukaryota > Metazoa > Chordata > Actinopteri > Acipenseriformes > Polyodontidae > Polyodon > Polyodon spathula. The sequence goes on along the minus strand of NC_054537.1, from coordinate 29,087,568 downwards.
GTAAATTCAAAGTTAGATCTACCAGTATGATGAAAAAGTTGATAAGCATGACATATATCAACAGTACATACAAAATAGGATACAATAAGAATTAGCAATGCAATGTTTAATGCCAATATGATAAGCTATTCTCCAGATATATGCAAAAAATAGACCCCCCCCATACATCTCCATAATCTGACAGTCTCAATAAATTAAATTAATTAATTCATTGGATAAATGCCGTCCAATATTACTAGGTACACACGGTTTTCTTTTTCTTCTATTTTATCAGTAGTACGCAGATATACAGCTCAGATTTCACATGCTCTTATGTTTTTTTTTTCTCCATCATGCCACAAAAGCAGCACTATTGCTCTTGCTGCCCTCCTCTAGTTCACGTCTTTATTTTCTCTCTCCATTGGCACTACAGCTTAAAGAATAGGGAGCTGTCCCTGGTCCTGACACAGCTACCTCCCTAATTGTAACCTCTTCAACCTTTAAATCCCCTCCTGCAAGGCCTCTGCTCTAAAAGCAATTGCTGCCACTTCCAAGCACCATAGCTTGCACTTAATCTCTAGTGCCAAAAGACACGTACAATGTTTACTTGATGTCAGGTGTTTTCTGGAGTGCCTCTGTTTATTGATTATGCAAATATTTTGATTTATGGGATTGGAAGGAAATGAGCACACTGTCCTTTCATTATCTGCAGTTTGGAACAGCTCCTTTTCGGACACTATAATAGATGATGGGAGAATAACCTTGGTGAGTACAAGCTCCTAGAGTCAAAACTATTAACTGTTTACATGTACAAATACAAAAGACCTTTAGCCTGATGTACATTCAAATCTAGAGGTCTAAAGCAAGAAGCTTTTTTGCTTCAGCTTTTGCATACACACTAAGAAAAAATGAGCTTAAGTTTTTCATGTTTTGTTCAGAGTATATCTATGGGAAAGGTCCCTTAACTCCTAGTCAATGGAAACTCTACTGTCAGAGCTTTTCCAAATTCACTGCATGAAGTCATGCTTTGGCTGGATTCAAGAGACAGCTCGGACTGGTATCTACAGATAAGAGGTCCACAGCTCAATTTTCAGCAACTACCAAGCTCTCATTAATTTTATAACATAATGAGGTAATGAGCATTAACTTTGTTTTTCTTGTACTTCTTGTTAATTAGTTTAAAAGTTTATACATAGAAAAAACCTGAGCAATGCTCATTTGCTTTATTTGTTACTGTCCACTATTGCCTCGCTTATGCAATATTTTTGTTAATAAAATATATTAGTTTATACATAGGCAAAGGGTCCTGAATGGGAGACACGGCTGGCCAGCAAACCATTTAATGTCAACAAAAGAATCCACAATGCTTCACGACGAGGGTGGAAGCTAGGTCTCCTCATCCCAAAGACAGAGCAGTTTCTGCGGCACGTAGTAGTCAAACTGGTATCCTTTACCTCAAAGCTTGATGCCACACTTGTAGGGTTTTAGGCAGACAGACAGAGCCGAGAGGTATCCTGCAGTAAATCTACTGACAAAAAGGTTGTAGCTTTATGCATGTGCCCAAGTTAGTAAACTAGATTACAGCTTTGTATTAAATTGTTTCACTTTTAGGCTTAACAGTTTTTTTCTGTTATAATACTTCTATTTTTCTTATTACAATAAAATCATAAACCTCTTTGGCTCTTTTCATAGAGTTTGTTATTCTTATACAGGCTCTGCGTTTAATTTAAAACCTGTTTCTTAACAAGAGTTATCTGTTTCTGTTAAAAAACTTGACATTTGAACATTTGAGTTAATTAAATGAGACGCTTGCTTTTGCCTTTCCTCCAAGGCCAACACAGCCGATAGCTCTCATTAATTATATAAATAAGGGAGGCCCTATGTTTAAGTCAGCCAGTTTCCAATAACTTTTTGCCTCTTCCTCTCAAGGCTAACACAGGCAACCTTTTTAACATTAGGTAATGCCTGCTCTCCCTTCTCTGCAATAGTTTTTCTGGTGGCTTTATATTCTTAAAAACACAGTACACTTATTAAAACATTTTAACACCCAAGCAATTTCACAAATGTTCAATTTGTATCCCAAAGATCAGTCTGCTTCCAGTAGTGTTGACAGTCTTGGGTCAGTTTCTGCTCTCAGTGATTTTGTCAAAGCCACCACAGGTGTGGATTAAAGTCTTTAAAAGCCGGATACCTGCAAAAAATGTAAACCTTGTTAGCCAGGCTCCCATCTCTACATTCTCATTCCCATCATCAGTGGGAAAACTGCAAAGAAACTAAGCTGGTTCTATCAAAGAGCCACATACACCTTTCACTGAATCAAGGTACTCACACCTTGTACAAGGGAAGAAGGGTTTCATACTGTGACACCAGTATAACAGTGGCTTTACAATACAGGCTGTCTGCTAGTGACCAGGACAAGACAATTATTAATGTTTATTCCAGTTCTCTAAACACATTATTTACAAATTGTATTTTCTGTCAACTCATCATGAAAGACAAGCATGAGAAGTAAGCGCCAATGTCTTTTAGCACAAAACGTGTGATTCAGATCCATACACTACCATGCAATTAATCATTACTGATTAAACACCACCAAGAACTAGACCACATTGTTAAAGGTGGAATGAAGATTAAATACATTTCAAGCTACTCCATAAAACATTGTGTAGAGACCTAAAACTGAGTTCATTAAAAAAATAAAAAAAAATAAAAATCCATTCCAGGTTAAACTAAGCAGTAGTATTGCTGTATGGATGGATGTACCCAAAGGCACACAAGGGTGTTGTAGCAAAGCAATATAAATCCAATACTCCCTGTTGTTGTCACTAAATAATTATATATATATTTATTCAACTTTCTATTGACATTTTTAATTAAAGACTACAAGCAACTGGTTTATAATTATTAAAAGAAACAAAATGAACATATATATATATGTGTGACAGAGATCGAATGATTCTTGGTGTTAGATCTCCCTCCCGACCTGTGAGGGCACTATGCAAAAGGAACGGAGTACCCTTAACTAAATGGCATGACAATTTATTCCTTAGGAAGGGGTCTGAGCTACGGCACCCAAGCTCAATGACTCGGACGGGAGACGCCGTGGCATCCGAGGACTGGAGGAGTGGATTTGCTCCTTAGGGGGAGTCTGTGTTGCTGTATTGTGAAACCATGAGTTTTGTCTTGTATGTGTTAGTGTTTTGGTAACTGTTGTCTGTTTGTTAATAGACTACCAGTAGCACAATCCAGAGCTGGAGCGAAAGCCAGCATAAACCCAGACATCACTTTCACCCCTGCATTTCAACTGTGACACACCACTAGCACTTATTCACTGTCACTAGGAACAGTGTTTGTGTTTTGTGTTTAGTGTTGATGTGTAAAAACTTGACTTTTGGGTTATGGGTCAAACCCGGGGATTTACAAATACTGAGTGATACACGCTGCTGTATCACTCCATCATTATTATTTACAGGTGTTAACCACAAGGCTCTGGACATTGCTAATTAAATCAATAAACACCCTTGCACCTGGAAATCATTGTCTCTCTGTTTTTGTATACGCGCTGCACTGCAAGCATCTGAAATCACTCACCCACTTTGCCACAATAGCCTAAATACTTTTCTCTGCTGCTGTATATGTTACATTATGACAAGATTAAAGCTTTTTGCAGTTTCCTGACCTTTGCATTGCATTATTAAAGCAAAATAAACAACATGCGCATTTTGATTATCCAACTATTGGCAGAACGATATGAAGCAGTTTGTTTATTGTCTACTTAATTAAAAAGACATTGTAAAATATGACTTGGGATCTGTATAGCATTATGTCATAGTCTATTCAGGTAATTATGCATTTAATTGTATGTAAGTCTTTTTTAAGTTTATTGATTTAAGGATTTCTCAAAATAACTAGATAAATAGATAACCTCTTGCTAACAAAATATTTATTATTATTATTATTATTATTATTATTATTATTATTATTATTATTATACATGGTGAAAGCATACACGATGTTGGCGCAAGACCCGTGTATAATAAGATATAAGGTTGATAATAAAACTGCTAACCTCAATTTTTTAAAACAAACTATCAGTACATGAGCACAACAAAACACTGTTAATACCAAAACAAACAACAATGGCCTGCCGATTTAAAGTTTACTCCTAAAAAGAAAGGGAGAAATTTGTGGAAGAACAGAATAAAGCAAATACTCAATAAGCAACATAAATCTTGCAAGAAATGACCTCCGCCACATGCACTCCATGGGATGCTAGGTAGTGTAGATTGATGGCCCTCAGAAAACAGAGACTAATTTCAAATATACCCCAGGGTTGGCAGTAAGTGGATAAAACAATGCTTGTGTACTATCAGTGTAGCTGGCAGAGGCCTTCCAGCAGTGAGTTCTGCAGATGACGAATGTTCTTGCTCTGCTGCCAAGAGGAACCAGCTTATTTTAAATCAATTGAACCTTGTTATTCAGCAATTACTAATGGTTCCTTTGAATAATGCTGCATAAGAAGGTCAATGGCATATATAGCCATAAATAAAGACACCGCTGCCTAATAGTTTTTTTATACACAGTTCTCAATCAGGGCCGGCGCCTGGTTTTTGTGGGCCCTGGGCAATGGGACTCCAGTGGGCCTCCCTGCTTAACCCTCAAATCAAAACCTTTTTTTTTTTTTTTTTTTTTTTACTGTACCCTACTTAGTATGCAATTAAAAGAAAACAGAACACACACTTTACAGAAATAATTAAAAAATTTACATAGAACATTTGACAGTGTACCTATTGCAGTTTTTTTTTCTTCTTTTCCTTCTGTTTTTGACATCCAGATTTGGTTTTCTTTTTATTGGGAGGTTCCACAGGTTAGGTAGGTTTCATTTTTGATGGTTTAAAATCATTTAGTGTATGAGAGGTGGGACTACAGCACCCAAACAGGAAAGAGAAAAGAAAAAAGGGGAGAGCTAAAAAGTTTCACTGCTCTGCACGCATACAGTTCAGTTTAGTGAAAACGAGGCACAGAAATGTACATTTACTCATATTTGCAATTTTATTTTTATATGTGTGTGGGCCCCCCACTGGTATTGTGGCTCTGGGCGCTTGCTCAGGTTGCCCGGGTGCTGACACTGGCACTGTTCTCAATAACACTACCTTTTCTGTTCTTGCTTTTGCCTTCGGAGCCATTATTTTACACCTTCCATCCTGGGAACATGTATAGCTAACACAACAGGAAATAGAGGCTTTTTTTTGTTCTTACAAATACAATGTCATTTTTACATGTATTATTTTATCTACTCATTTTTACAGTACTGTTTTGCAGCCTCAGAATATAGACTGCTTAACCCTCAAATCAAAACCTTTTTTTTTTTTTTTTTTTTTTTATTACCTACGATCATTTTCTAGGTATGATGAATGATTTTGGAAAGGACATTTGTTTTCTAACAAAAAATTCTGACTGCTTTCTTACTAAACATGCTTGGTATTACTTAATAATGAAATTGTCCGCTTTTCAAAAAAGGCAACTTTTTAACAAGCATGATGTCCCCATAAATTGTATTATTTTTCTACCAATACAAAATCACTGGGTAGGATACTTATTCTTCATACCTGCCAAAATGGGATTCTGCAGTGGTAGCTATCGACATGGGTCGTGGGCGTTACTATTGCAGAAACCCAAAACCAGCATGATTGTGTCTTAAGGTTTCTTCGAGGCACACATACTTCATTAATATCTCTTAATCTGGGGGCAAAGTAGATTTCATGAAATGACATATCAGAAACAATGTGTGAGGGCAACGTGCTGGTAAACATGTGTCTACTTATGTTAGAAAAAATCAGAGGGACACTACCTGTATCACTTACTTTGTAAATGTACAAAATGCTAGTCAAAATCTTGGTCTTGGCTTTATTACCACCAAAAGCATTACTTAACATCCACAGTATGGAAATATACTATGTATCCTTAATATACTTCCTTCAGCAAAGTGATGAATTTTAATATATATTTTTTTTTTTAAGGGTTCTGATACTGCCAGAGTTAGCCCACGTCCTTTCCCAAAACCTTTACTCAGATTCAACAATTGCAGTGAAAGTTTCTGACCCAAGGCTGGATTGACTCAACTGAGGCCATAGCAGAAGCAAGACACATCTGAGCTATGGTGTCCTTCATTAGACTCACAGAGTGCTATGCCATGTAATAATCGTTAAAATAGGCATCTCCCTGTTAATGTTTCATATTTTAACCCTAATACGAATAAAATAAAATAGTTGAAATACCATTTCCTTAGCATTTTGATTCTATGTGCAAGTGTGTTCGATAGCTAGATCAAAGAATACTTCAAGCTACAGCCTGACCAAACTGTCTCTGTAAAATGTAAACTATGTCTGGGAAGTAACCACCTGTAACTGTAATTAGTTACATTTTGTAATAAGTTAGTAATAGTAGTAATAAGTTACTATAACTTGTTAAAGTATACTTGAACAAAATTTCAATACTTGTTTTAACAGTCCAATCCCCCACCCCCATCCCGATATCTGGGTATATAATTGGTTAAAACCTGCAGTGTATTTTTTAATCAATAAACTCCCTTTCTGTGGGTACTGTAAATGGAAGAACCAAACAGATTTGAAAAAAAAAAGCGATTCTGAACTAACCCTCTGAGAGGCCCTGTGGCAGGCTGACGAGTGGATAGAGGCCCAGAGACAGACTGCAGTTCAAAAAAAATACACTTTTATTATAAATAGATACAAAAATAAAAAGGCACAAGGGCCAAAACAAAGGGATTTAAACACAAAAAGAAAGACAAAAAGCAAAATGTACAAAAATAAAGGTTTCCAGGCTGGGCAATGCCTTCACTGGATTTAGAAAATTGAAAAATCACAACCAAACAAACACCAACCTGCTTCCTCAGCTCCCTCCTCCCAAATGAGAAGCAGAGGCCTCCTTTTATGTCAGGTGGCTGGGCGCTGATTGATCGTTAATTAATCTAATCAATCAACCCCAGCCACCTGAACATAATAAACCCAGGCAGGTAGGGGAAATTAACCCCATCCCTGCCAATTTAAAAAGGGCAGAGCTTTGCTCTGCCACACACCTCCCCCCATGTACAACGTACACCGGCCGCAATCGGCCAACTCCCCCCCCCCCAAGAGTCCAATTATGTCCCTTGGGTGGGTGGTGGTGGGCGGGGTTGATGTCGGAGCCCCCAAGCCTTCTTTGGTTTAGAAAACAAAAAGGAGACACCAGCAGTCCCAAGCAATGTGGAGCAGCAGGCAACCCCAGGCGATTCGGAGCAGCAGGCAACCCCAGGCGATGCAAATGAGTCATCCCTGAGCGGAGCGGGGTGGCATCCCTGGGCGGTCAAGGCAGGCATCCTTGGGCCATAGCTCCTCCCTCTCTGGCTCTGGGAGTGGCGGCTCCTCCCTCTCTGGCTCTGGGAGCGGCGGCTCCTCCCTCTCTGGCTCTGGGAGCGGCGCAGCTCCTCCTCCCTCTCTGGCTCTGGGAGCGACGGCGGCTCCTCCCCCCTCTCTGGCTCTGGGAGCGACGGCGGCTCCTCCTCCCTCTCTGGCTCTGGGAGCGACGGCGGCTCCCTCTCCCTCTCTGGCTCTCGGGACGGCGGCGGCTCCTCCTCCCTCTCTGGCTCTGGGAGCGACGGCGGCTCCTCCCCCCTCTCTGGCTCTGGGACGACGGCGGCTCCTCCTCCCTCTCTGGCTCTCCCCCCTCTCTGGCTCTCTGGCTCCTCCTCCCTCTCTGGCTGTGGGGACGGCGGCTCCTCCTCTCTCTCTGGGAAGGCGGCTCCTCCCTCTCTGGCTCTGGGAGCGGCGGCTCCTCCCTCTCTGGCTCTGGGAGCGGCGGCTCCTCCTCCCTCTCTGGCTCTCGGGAGCGGCGGCTCCTCCCCCCTCTCTGGCTCTGGGAGCGGCGGGCTCCTCCCCCCTCTCTGGCTCTGGGAGCGGCGGCGGCTCCTCCCCCCTCTCTGGCTCTGGGGGCGACGGCAAATACGGCAGCTCCTCCCCCCTCTCTGGCTCTGTCATTTCCTCCCTCTCTGGCTCTGGGGAAGGTGGCTCCTCCCTCTCTGGCTCTCGGGAAGGCGGCTCTCCTCCCTCTCTGGCTCTCGGGAAGGCATCTCCACCTTCTTTGTTGGAGTGACTGGGGCTTCTACCATGTCTACCGCCAGGTAATTAACCACCATGAGGGCAACCTCTGGGAAGGACGCTGGGTGGTGTTGTTCCTCCCACTGTTCCCACCTCTCCCCATCTCGATGCCACAGCGTGTTGATAACTATGGGGAGATCGTGGATGAGGTCTGCCTCAGGGTGCATCAACCAGTCCCAGATCTCCTGGGACGGTGGTGAAGGTGGTGGTGCTGGAGGTAGTGGGGTGGCCCCTGATGCCCGGGGTGAACACTGCACCTCTTCCTGGGCCTGGTTGTAGGAGCATCCTGCCCAGTTGTGGCCGTCCTCCTTACACTGGCCACACCAGTTTGCCGGTGGCACATCTGGGCAGGACTAGGTCTGGGCAGGACCGTCAACTGTCAGACTAGACACCTGAATTTATGGCAGCTTATCAGTCCGTCACAATACACTGACAATGAGTCTGCAGCAGCACTTTTATTAATTTTGAATGAAATAATCACCCTGGTTTGGTCAAAAGCTGTTAGTTTTGTTTTCTCTTTTCACAAAAGGTATTTGTCACAGTATACGTTTCAATGCAACATCACTATATGTAAAAATGCATTTTCTAAATCAAGTAAGACCAAAAATAGATTGTATTTGGTACCTAAACTACAATAATAACCATGGTGCAGGTGATAATTAACAATTAAACATTTTAGGGCCAATTTTTCAAACCTGACCCTTCCTGTACCCTTTACAGTCATGCATATATGAGCCACTACTAATTTTCTCAGAGTCTCTGCAAATTTTTTTTAGACCCATTCACACAGCACAATAGACTGTGGCACTTATGTCAGTATATTACTAACATAACCCTTTCACACAGCCCAAAGGGATCATGAGAGACCAGCGTTCAAACCTGTTAGTCAACAACATCACAAAACCCCTCCCAACAAACAAAACATAACACAGTCAACAAAATCATAAAAAATGACAGTCTTCAGCCAAAGAAATGCATTTTGCTGTGTCTTGTTAGCCTTGAATTGTCAATTACGCAATATTTTCAGTTTCAGGCACACTGTAAGTCTCACATGTTATTGAGAAGATGGCGATACAGCTTCATTAAAAGAAAGAGATTCCAGCTGTTCCGGTAACAGCAGAGAGAGTGAAAAATATGTTCGATATTGTTTTTCTATAAAGTATGTTTGTGTGACTTGGGTAAGGGAATGTCAACATGGTGATTTATTTTTTATGTCTGCTGTAGAGTCACCTAAGATATTGCCTTTTAATCCATGTTTACTATAGTACACCAGTGCTGGCATAGCTCTTCACACAGGCAGTTAAGACAGCCTGGTTCAGAGCCATCATAACTTGTACATTTACAAGTACAGTTTATGACTATCGAATAAGCTGTTCTCTTGTTGTGTGACATAGGTACCTGTACCATTGTTCAATTAAAGTGTGTATTAAAACAAAGGTTGGTCTGTAAAATGTGCTTTATGTCCCATCTGATGCAGACATGAATGCAGTATTTTGCAATGGGGATTTTGAAGCATATATGAACGCGTGTTCTACTTGAAACCATAATTACATTTGCAGTGTCCCACATCGATGTTCTGTTACTATAAAAAATAACTCCAATCTGGTGTCTGTTAACTATATGCCTATATTAATTTATCTTTGAGACAAATAGATGTACTTCTTTCTGTTTCTGTTTCTCAGCATAAAAAAAAAAAAAAAAAAAAAACATAAGAACATTAGAAAATGTATGAACGAGAGGAGGCCAGGCCCATTTAAACTCATCAGGTTGAGTAGAAAGATATACAGTGGCTCTCAAAAGTATTCACCCCCCCCCCCCCCCCCCCCCTTGGACTTTTCCACATTTTATTGTGTTACAACATGGAATCAAAATTGATTTAATATTTAATGTTTGCCACTGATCAACACAAAAAAGTCCATACTGTCAAAGTGAAAATTAAAATCTACAAATTGTTCTGAATTAATTACAAATACAAAACAGAAAATAACTGATTGCATAAGTATTCACCCCCTTGAGTCAATATTTGTAGAGGCACCTTTGGCAGCAATTCAGCCATGAGTCTATTTGGATAAGTCTCTACCAGCTTTGCACATCTGGACACTGCAATTATTGCCCATTCTTACTTGCAAAATTGTTCAAGCTCCGTCAAGTTGGATGGGGACCTTTGGTGAACAGCAATTTTCAACTCTTTCCACATATTCTCAAATGGATTGAGGTCCAGGCTTTGACTGGGCAACTCCAGCACATTGACCTTTTTGTTTTTAAGCCATTCTAGTGTGGCTTTGGCTGTATGTTTGGGGTCAGTGTCCTGCTGGAAGATGAATCTTGTACCAAGACCCAGGTCTCTTGCAGACTTCAGCAGGTTTTCCTTCAAGATTTCTCTGTACTTTGCTGCATCCATTTTGCCCTCTATCTTCATGAGCTTTCCAGGCCCTGACACAGAGAAGCATCCCCATAGCATGATGCTGCCACCACCATGCTTCACGGTAGGGATGGTGTTCACACGATGATGTGTGGTGTTAGGCTTGTGCCAAACATAGCGCTTAGCGTTGAGGCCAAAAAGCTCTATTTTGGTCTTATCAGACCATAGAATCTTCTTCCACTTGGTCTCAGTCTCCCACATGCCTCCTGGCAAACTCTAGCTGCGATTTGATGTGATTTTTTTTCAACAATGGCTTCCTTTTTGCCACGGTCCCATAAAGGCCAGTTTTGTGAAGCACCAGGACTATTGTTGCCGTATGCACAGTGTCTCCCAGCTCAGTCGTGGAAGGCTGTAACTCCTTTAGAGTTGCCATAGTCCTCTTGTTGGTCTCCCTGACTAGTGTCCTCGCCTGGATACTCAGTTTTTGAGGACGGCCTGTTCTAGACAGATTCACAGTTGTGTCATATTCTCTCCACTTCTTAATAATGAACTTTAATGTGCTCTGGGGGATATTCAATGTCTTGGAAATGTTCTTATATAGTACCCCTGATTGGTGCTTTTGAAGAACCTTATTCTGGATTTGATTTGAATGTTCCTTTGTCTTCATGATATCATTTTTGTTAGAAAATGTACTAACCAACTGTGGGACCTCCCAGAGACAGGTGTATTTAACCTGAAATCATGTGAAACACCTTAATTGCACACAGGTTGACTCCACTCAACTAATTATGTGACTTCTAAAGATAATTGGTTGCACCAGAGCTTATTTAGGTGTGTCATAGCAAAGGGGGTGAATACTTGTGCAATCTATTTTCTGTTTTATATTTGTAATTAATTTAGAACAATTTGTACATTTTATTTTTCACTTTGATATTATGGACTTTTTTGTGTTGATCAGTGGCAAAAACTCCTAATTAAATCCATTTTGATTCCATATTGTAACACAATAAAATGTGGAAAAGTCCAAGGGGGGGTGAATACTTTTGAAAGCCACTGTAATAAGGGATGCTGTCTATCAAGATGCACTCAGGACCAGAAGTAAAGAAATACCTAGGTGTGTATTTTATTTTACGGTAAAATCCATTCTAAATGTATTTACTTATTTATTTTACTTTGTGTTACATTTAGATATAAAAATATTTTTTTAATTAAAAGAGTATTGCTATTATCATTTTGTTTTTAATAGATGTAACATTATGGCTGTAATTGAAAGAAAGGTTATTTAGAAAGCAGATTTCTTCTAGAAATATAGTATGATAGATTTTGTTGTGTTGTGTTATGATACTGATTGGTCTGACTGGGTTATTTCTGTTAATGCTACTATCCTATTCGAGGATAGCATACTGTAGGTCTATTTCATTTGTTAGAATGAATTGCTTTAAGCACCATGTTTGAATGAACTGTCTGCTACACAATTTCATATTCTGTATCATAACTGTCTTTTTTCTCTTTGCAAGAATAAAATACATTGACAAAATATGGTCAGTGTTTGGTGGAACATGAATTTGTGTCCATTAATACATATTTGTTTTCTGCTCTAATAAAGTGAACTACTTTTAAGCACTGTATAAGGGCAGTACCTCTCTCACCATAATGTGATTATAACCCACGTCCTTTGTTTCTGGCAGCTCTTTACTTATTCGCTCCATGAGGTTTTTCATATCTTATTCAAACAAAATGTCAGTGCTTGCCATTTGTAGTGAAATGTTGTTGTACTTTGATTATAAGAGATATTTGTAAGAGAATAATTTTTTTTTTTTTTAAATATGAGTCAGCATCCTAAACTAATTTAAATGTCAGCTGTAAAATTCAGAAATTTCACCATTTGTCTTAGAAGGGGAAAAAATATCCAGTTTAAACTAACTATCCAGTACTATACTGTTTAGAACATGTACTTTTCGTCAACAAAAAATGTATTTTCACAGCTGTATGACACATCGATTAATGATTAATCACACCTGTGGACTTTAAATGATTAGAAAATAATTTTCTACTACCTGATTGTGGTATCAAAAAATGGTGCTCGAAAAATAAATCTTGAAAAATGGCAGCGGGTACTTATTAAGAAATATTGGATATACAAAGTAGATTTTGCATTAATTTCTTTCAAACGGTATCAGAATATATATTGAAAAATGTGTTTGTCTAATAAACTGTCTGGCTTAGTGAGTTAACTACAGTGTATATACTGTAGTGTTGATGTAAGCTGAAGAAAGCTAAAGAAATTTCCAATGCTGCACGTTTGGTTTTTTTACTTTTAAATGTTACTTTATTATACTCAGTCAAAACACAATTAATCAGTTGTTAAAAAACGTATTGCTTGTAATTGGCTTTCAATACAAATTCATATCACTAGCAAACAGGAGTGATTAATCAATTACATCATTAGACATTATTGATTGCAGCCTTCTCTTTCTTCAGATCTTCCTGACACATACAATTAATACTAAAATATTTCACTCTAATACTTAATGCAACTCGGATGTTTCCAGCAACAATGATATCAGAAATGATACAATATGATATTTCAGAAACTACAGCAGTAGTTTGACAATGACACTGTTACCTGAGCTGTAAGTAACTGACCTCAGCAGTGACCAGTTCTTGGATGCCAAAATTACTGTTAAGATTTAAATAAGACATGTCACTTGTGCTTTTGCTCAGCTGACTGTTTTCCAAAACAACCTGGGATTCAGGTGTTTAACACATGTACTTTATTTATCTAAACTATTTGCAACATACTTACATCAGTACTATAAAAAGTGTCAAAAGTAACTTAGAGAAACAGCAGAAATGGAGATTAAAAATAGATATATCTCCCAACAAGGATATAAAAATTCTTTTCAGACCATGATCATGTTGTTTTATTATGAAGAATAGAATTTCTTCCAATCAGAAATGTCTATATTTCATCTTGCACTCTAGATTAACTTCTGCAAAATAAGGTAAAAACGACTTACAGATGTAATGTTTTGTAACAAATGTCCATGGAAAGTTACAACAAATTTGTTCGGAAAATATAACTTTTATTAGCTAAAGCAATCAGACAACAGGAATGCAAAAGTAGGCAATCTATCCTATGTGTTCATTATGTCACAGTGGTGCAAAGTTGCTAATCGCTCTGTACATTTATAAGGAAGTGTGAAGTTCAGTGATTTTTTTAAAATGTAAATCTGTGTTTCAAACTACATTTCATCACAATTGGATGAGCCGTTATCGGGTTATACTGTAGCGCTACATTTAAACCGTGGTAAAAATAGGAACAAACCTGGCACTGCATTAAATCACAAAAATAAAGCAGAGACTCACTCCCACTTTAAGAGCTGTTCAGTCTTATAGTGATCTAAACAGCGGTGGTGATTAGATCCACCACTGCTTACATTACTTTTACGGTAGCCAGTTTAAAGCAGAAAAGGTTCAACGATAAACTTCATTACACTCCAAATGAGAAGCGGAAACAAGACTCTGCCAAAGTTTTCATGCACACAAGCATAAGCACATTGTTAATTAAAAAAAAAAAAAAAAAACTAAACTCTAAAATCACAGTACCTTTGAACTAAAATATGGGTAATAAAAGTTATGATGAGAGGAACAAGGTAGCACTCATGCAGGCAAGAAAAGCAAATTGGTTTCTTCATTCAGCTGGACCAACCAACTTGTCTTATTATCCGTCCATCAACTGACCTGACTTGAGTGCTCCTGTGAGTGCATATTGGGCGTGATGTTCCTTTCTAAATAGCTAGGTATGTACAGCTATGGCCACAGGTTTTCCATCACCCTATATAATTAACTATTTTTGCTTTATAATGTAACCCGTTGAATAATGTTACGTTAACATATTGAATTACATAGGTTTTCCATATACTTAACAAAAATTGAAAAATCTGACATTTCCAAATCTAACATGAAATGCTGTACCACTCATATATCTTCCGGTAGACTTTTGCAATATAATTTTGTAGTTTATTTGATTGCATTGTGTTCAATAAAAAACATATCAATTTATGTTTATATAGTCTTTTTTTGTTAATTATGTCTCCATCCTAAAATTCTAGGTGGTGCAAAACTTGTGTCCACAGTCTTTTATTCAGATTTAAATAAAGCGGGCTCTTAAGGGCCCAATTCACTTTTAGATGGGGGAAAACGCATTTTAGAAAAATATAAAGCAATTTAATATACAGAATGAATATTGAGGCTTTTTAAAAATGTTATTAACAAATCATTGATAGTTATTCTAAGCAAAAACAGCTCAACATTGGCTTTGTTTATTTAAGAAATTCATTTTTTATTTGAATTTTGTTTCCTGTAGTGTAACTGCAGTTTTTTATTTTTTTATTTCTATCGGGTTCCAGTTTCTTTTTTAACAGTTCATAGAATTTAAGAGCAGAGTGTTAAATGTGGTAAAGGTAAATTTGTTTGAATAGGTGGCAACAGGTGGTTCACCAGAACCTTTTAGAATGGTTCAGATGTTAAATAAATTTCATTGATGTCAAACACTAATTCTCACTAATGTTTTAGTCTCCATCAGTTTAAAACATATTTGACCACGGAATCTAGTAGTCTGGAAATATTGACAGAGCTAGCTTTCTATGGATGCACACTGAAAATTCTATTTTTTATTTATTTATTTATTTTTTTATAAGAGCAATTCTTAATCATTATTTCTTTTAAGTGATATGCTTGTGGTGCTGATTAGGAGTGATGATTACCATAACCAAGGCATCAAATAAAATGTTACACCTCAACTGGGAACTTCATGGTGAAATATTACAAATAAATAAGATGAATGATTGGTATTAAGAACACGTTTACTGATTAAGAAAACATAAGCACCCTTAATGTTCATACCACTGCTGAGTAAATGTGAAAGCAGCTCCTCCAAATAGGCCATTTTAGCTTCAAACTGCTAGAAGCGGTTTGCAATAACATACTCCCTCAGCATATTTACTTTTAAGAGAGAATGCAGTCTTCCATATCGCGCCATGTCTTTATTTTCAGACGTGCTGAGCTCCTTCAGCTTTACTAACTGTGCCAGGATTACACTGCTAGGTATGTATTTAGTGATGGACAAATACATTTACAAATGTTCTGCCCATGAACACTGTTAATATATCAAAAATAATTAAATCAAGCCACTACAGCTAGGTTGTATATGAATTTTTTGACTACTTGACTTACAGGTTTATCATAAATTGATAATTATTTATCATAATTTTGCTGATTAGTCAAGTACTGTAAGCAAATGTTTCATCTCTTTTCATCAGAGTAAAAATTATCTTACTATAAAGATAATTTTAATGAATCTCTTAAAGGAAATGTAAATTACCTGCACAGCACACTCATACACTCGCTGTCTATGTCTGTGGTATATAATACAGGAAACTGCAGTTCCTGTTCAAAGGGGTCTCACTCTCCATTCCTCAATATACTTGCCCACCATCTTTCACTATTCAGTGAAACTAAAAGATAAGCCCTAAATGTGAGGGAGTAGTATTGAAAATGTACTGGACAATACACAACAGTAGAAGACTGGATTAATCTTTTTCCTGTTTCTTCTCTCACGATGTGGAAGTGTGCATCAAAAGTGGCTAATATTATAACTCATTACAATACTGCAGACTCGCAAGACTGATCACAGCCCAGTATACTTCATATGGGAGAGAGCAGTAATTAACAGGTGGCTCTTTTGCAAAGTACAGTGTAAAAATAATATAAATAATAATAATAATAATAATAATAATAATAATAATAATAATATCTTTATTTTTATATGGCGCCTTTCATAGTGGAACACCATCACAAAGCGCTTTACAGAGGTAGGCTGCGAAATGTGCATTATATGCAGAGTCACTTACAATAGGACAGTGTTAGGTTAGCTGTAGGTTTCCCTTATTGTTGTAAGGTAAAAGTTATGCCACCATTTTTATTTTATTTGTCAAGTGACTGAATTTTCTACCTACCTTAAACAAAAGTAGCTAATCATGAAAAAAATAAAGACATGCATGCATAGAAACATATGGTATAAACAGCAAATCTAAACAACAAGCTAAGAAAAATAGGTTATGGATTGCAGGAGGCCAGTTAAAATAAGAACAGTTATAAAATAACTAAAATAATTAAAATAAGAAATTAAAATATCACTGTAATGTCATAACTTTTACAATTCAATTGTGTGTTCACTTTACCATTGGCTAAGGGTATCTTTGTCATACATTTTAAGGCAATACCGTTAAACAGAAGGTTTTCATGGATTTGTTAGTTTTCCTGTCTAGGTGGCCTGTGGTCTAATTGCACTGTATCTGCACTGTAATCCTAATTTTGTCCACACCACGTCCACCATATAGAAACATTTAAAGGTAAATGGACAATTTGCAAAGAAACAAACAAACAAACAAAAATATTCTGTTAGAATAAAAGTATGAATTATTAAAAACAAAATAAAAACTGCTATTATAATGCTTCTGAATAATACAAGTACTGATGTCCTTTTGCCATGCAGTGCCTTTTAAACCTGTTTTACTCAGAAAAAAAATATATATTATAAACAGCACGTTTGAAAATAAATTGGACCTGATGCACCTGACAAGCGCTGAATAAATGGACTGAAAAGGGTTAATACACTAATCGGTGACAATAGTAGTGCAGTGTAATACAACAGCTCCTGGATATTTAGCTGTCTGGAATAACAAGAACAGTTAAACAGCTAAACAGACAACACTAAACACTCACTGTACTTTTCATTTATACGTCCTTTACAGGTCTTTCCGTAACCATAACAAAGGAACAGAGTGATTCACCACATCCCCTGATATACCCTCAGTCCTGCCCCCTTCGGTAGCAAGTGCAATCGCGTATCCTCCAATCCATGAGTGACACGTTGCTCCGCACCCTTTCTGGATGGCCGACTTCCAACTTACCCTGGAATGAACTGCCAAACCATCCAGTTGGGGCACATTGTTCCAGTTATACCATGCCCTCACAGGTTGTGAGGGAGATTATTGACTAGGATTCATTCGCTTGCTGTCATAGTGTGATTGTTATTGTTTGGCATTTTTTAACTGCTCTAGATACTAACTGAAGTAAACTGAAGCCTCATGCAACACTGAATACCAGAAGCAATTTCATTATACAGGTATGTTTACGTACATTTAAAGCAAAGTTGCCTGTGCTAATGTTTATATATGGTACATGTATTGATTTGGTTATTATCAAACAAACAAAAAAAAACATATGAGAAAAGGTAGCCCTGAAGAAGCCCTGGGCTACCTTAAATTTCAAGTGTGAATGGGCTCTAGGTTTCAGGACACTGCACGGCACACCATGAGAGACTTGAGGTTTGACACAGCAAAGTTGCCTCAAACTAGTCTTCCGGTCTCCTGGAACCAGGTTTCAAGCCACTGTTATTGAAAAGGTGGTTGTGTTCCCTCAGCTTAAGACTACAATTATCTTAAATACAAAATGTATGTGCAACTAATTTCTAAATGAAAAGTGGCAATGCACCTAGATTCCAGGAATAGGAAACCACTTAATCAAAATGCATTACAGATTAAATGAGGTGTTAATTAATTCACTGTTTCAACATTCTGCAGCTTCCAGGAATCATAAATATGACACTTGCAATTATAGTATGGGAACTTCGTGACAGCCAGCCTGGGGATGCGAGCTCAGGTCTTCTGTATCTGACTGCTATATTAAAAGTGTAACTTTCAGGTCACTGACGGTAACTTCTGTGTTATAGGTGGCAGAGTGGTCCAGTGGTAAAAGTCCAGGGCATGAAACCAGAAGGTCACCAGTTCAAATCCCACCTCTACCACTGACTGACTCACTGTGTGACCCACAGCCTACTTCTATAAAGCACTTTGTGATGGTGGTCTACCATGAAAGGTGCTATATAAAAATAACATCATTAAAAACATTGCATGTACTGTTGTAAATGTACCTGTATTTTGAAGAGTATGCCTAAACCATATTTGGTGTATCACTGTACTGTACTTTTTTTTTTTTTTTTTTTTTTTTTTTTTTAATAGAAAACTAATAATTGCAGCTTTTTATTGCTTGTTAAATTTCCATTTCATGCAAACTTAAGTCAGCATGACCCAGATTATGACATTATTAATATACCGGTATATTTAGGAATATCTACATTTTATCACCATTGGATTAACATTTTTCACAGAGTGTAAATAAACACCTTTTATACCTTATAACAATGTGTTCACATCTGCTGGCATTATATGAACCTGATCAAAATGTGAACAGTTAACTGTTGTAAATATGTTTAAAACACTGTTGGTTGTTCTACAGACAAACTGGATATGACTACTGAGATAAATACTTAATTTAAATGACCATAAACCGCTACTTTATTTCAAACAGTAGAGTACTATATTGAAGGTGTTGTTATGGAGGTATGATGTGGAATAATAATAATAATAATAATAATAATAATAATAATAATAATAATAATAATAATAATAATAATAATAATAATGTCAGGAAGGAGACATTCTTTTTGTCAGACTTATACTTCTTCTCTGTTCAAGGCTTTCCAGGCCTTTTTTGGCATGCCTCTTTGGTGCTCACTCACATGTGACTACAAGGTTATCAGCCGACCATTTTTTATTTATTTATTGCTATATACATTGTTACAGTCTAGCAATACCTAGCATCCATAACCATTAAATACTCAATAGTGCTGAATTTAGAAATACAAAAAGATACGTAATACATTTAATGACAAATATTTTTAAAAAGTAATTATTAAAGTCTTTATCAAGGACGTCAATGAAGCCCAAAGAAGAATGGTAGCACCTGTTAAAACCATGGTACGCTACGGTAAATGCAGTACAACCACGTGAAAACTGCAAAATCTCTGTTCAAATTCACCACAGTAAACTTTTATAAGGGTTTAGATCCGTACAGGAATATAAGCCTTTAAATAATTGAAATAGTTGTGGTAATGCATTGTAACCCTTTACTACCATATAACACCTGTATGCCACTTTAGATAAAAGCAACTGCAATAAATAAATATATTATTATAATAATAATAATAATAATAATAATAATAATAATAATAATAATAATAATAATAATAATAATAATCCTGATTTTCCTGTACAGAGAGCCACAATGTTTGCATCACTTACAGTAATGTAACGATTGATCAGTATTTTTCATTTTTAAAAGCTGACAAAGATCTAACTGCATAATTTACATAAAATAACCCTACAATTCCTTAGATAACACTCAGTATCATGAATGCAGGTGTGCGTGCCAATAAGTGCACACATCACATGAATATATGGTCACAGACAACAATACTGGTACTTTATACTTAATATAAGATAATTCAACATGACAACATGTTAGATAATAGCATTTAGTGAACACTAGCCATTAATGGATATGACAAAGACCAAAATACACCATTTCTGATTGTTTAACAAACAATTTTTACAAAAAAATAAAAGCACTTAAGCAATTTCAAATATTTGTTCATTAACTTTTGTAAAGATGTAATAGAACTAATTAAAAAATATTCATTATATAAAAACTGTTACACAGTAATTAGCCTGAATAAAGTCAATAGCCAGAAAAAGAGGTAATTATTTCAAACATCTGTTGAAGAACATTGTGACAACACAGGAGATGATGCTCAAAACAAAGGGACTCACATTTGAGAAAAGCACTCATAGCAAACTACAACAAAGGAAATGGCTACAGAATAGCATCAAAGAAATATGGAATACCAAAATCCACAATCAGAGCGACAATAAAAAAAAAAAAATACCACTGAACAAATTCAGTTGAACTGTGAAAGAAGTTGATAGCTAAAGAAAAGTCTAGGTACAGTAGGTACTGTAAGAGAATCACCCAAGCAGCAATTAAAAAAAAAAAAAAAAAAAAGATTTACTGCCAAGGGGTTAAAGAAAGATTTAGAAGCATCAGGTACAATAGTGCATGAAAGGATATACAAAGGCACCTAAACACAGAAGTATGCAATTAGACCTTGACGAAAACCACTTTTAAAGAAAATTCATAAAACAAACTATCTAAAACATGCCAAGAAATATGAACAGTATGTGGTCCATTAGACTAAAATATAACTTTTCGCCAAAAATAGAACACAGTATGTTTGAAAAAAAAGGGGGGGAAAGCCTTCAATAAAGAAAACTTTATACCCACAGTTAATCGAATGACTGTATCCATGTATCAAAACATTCTACACAGTACAATGATACCATCTGCTCATAGGCTGATTGACAACCAGGTTATCTTCCAACAAGGCAATGACCCAACGTATACGGCTACATAAACGCTGGGATTCTAGAAGCAAACAAAGATAAAAGTTCTGGAATCACCTTCACAATCAACAGATCTCAACCAATAGAAATGCTTTGGACTGGTCTAAAAAAGGATGAAGCCAAGCATTGTGTATCCAATTTGTCTGAGCTGAAGGAAACATGCAAGTGAAAATTGACCCAAATTTTACCAACAAGATGTAACATACTGGTTAAGAATGATCATAAACACCTGAAAGCTGTAATAAAAGCAAAAGGAAGACACAAAAAATACTAAAGCAAGGGTGTCAATGCTTTTGTCATGAACTAACATTGTAAATTAAATACTCTGGTTTGTTTTTTGATAAAGATTATTTGTTAAATTGCAAGAATGTGTATTTTGCTTTTTGTTTTATTACAAAGTGGTTTGAGTTTACTAAATGCTTGTCCTTAATCTGTCAACTTGAATTCTAGTATAATAACCATGCCAATGCTTACCAAAAAAATTATAAATACAAACAATTTTCCAGTTCTAACCTGAATCAGACTTTGAAAGTCACTGGCTAGAATGCAGTGTGGTGATCCTATGTAGGGTTTCAATTCCAGCTCAGTCAATCACTACATGGGGTTTATTTTCAAAATAAAATGATGTTGCTGGCTATATATATATATATATATATATATATATATATATATATATATATATATATATATATATATATATACACACACACACACACACACACACACACACTGAATTCAGTTATTAGCCAAGCTAAGTAAAAAAATAAAGTTCTGAAATGCAAATGGGTTAGAATTTTAAGGGTAAAACATACCCCCCCCCCCCCCCCCCCCCAATGGCCCCGATTAATTTATCACTGAAATATTACCAAGTTCAGATATAATGTACATTTTTAAATGATTTTCATCTAGTACAGCCTTTCGTAGATTTTGCAAATTCACTACAATTTTCTGCTGATAAGGCTGTCACTTTATAACTTGTAAATGATGTTCTATTTTAAATTCAGTGGAGCGCTGCTACAGTCTTGCAACCCTAATGCAATGTGAAAGAGGTGTAGATTAATAACAAAAGAAATCCCTTTGTATAAATGATCTACAGAAAGCTACTTAACCTTCAATAATATTTGGAATGCACTTTTAAACAAAATGCATATAAACATACACATGTAGCTTCTTGATTCTGGATTAATGTATTTATTTTAGGTGTGACCCCATACCTACTGATTATTGAAAGCACACTGATAGGTCTCAAAGATCTGAGGTGAGCTAACTGACAAACTTACAGCACAGGAGACGCACTATACCATACATCTGTGTGCAAATTGTCTTGGATGTAAATATACAGCCTTGTGTAACTAGACTACAATTTCTCAGTGGTTTGTCTACCTTATATTCAACCAACACCCCACGGCAACTGTCAGAATATTGCGTTGCAGCCTGAAAGACGATAAGTAGGTTTGAAACCCATCTGTAGCACTCAGCAGCCATTTACAAAAAAAATTTACTTTTTGGTACTGCTAAGTTACTAATAGTACTACTGTTATTCCACGAATGTGCCCATTATCAAAGACTAATAGCAATACCAAGTTTATTAGGAAGTACTGTAATGCTACTGCATTTACTACTTGATGTTGTCAAACAGCCAGTAACTTCATTTGTGTTTAATTTTCTCCAAACCTGGCTTGATAACCCTCTTGCTAATTAACGTACAAACATGAAAACAAAATATAAACATAAATAAATAAACAAATAAATTGCTATAGAGTTCAGATCCTAACTAAATGCATCAAAATCCCAACATGTTCACCATGTTGTACTGTGCTATGCTTCTTTAACTAGGAGAACTGGACGAACAAGCATAAGCTATCAGAAGAACAACCAAAAACAATCAATTTTTTATTATCAGTCGAAATGATAGAGTAGCACTGCAGGAGGAAGGAAGCTTGTATGCCTGCAAAGGTGTCTTTTCTCGTAGATATTATAAAGGAATTCTATGTTAGTGTAAATCTGAACCATAATAGGACACTGCATCCGAAGTAGAAAACAAAGGTCCATGAATACGACGGGGTTGCACTGCATATTTATACAACCTGATTGGTCCTCAGTGACTGCAAATGCCACAGACACAGCACATCTAATATTTAATATTGTTCGAGAGAAGAGACAAAAGAAGATTTCTTTACATGCAGCCTTACATAGATGCTCTGCCTCAGATCTTCTGACTCCTCTTGTCATACTTTCTATACTGAGAACAGGGGTCATTGATTACTGTTCTTTCCTTACATAGTGATATTGACAAGTGTGAATACAAAGCCTGTCAGTGTAAGTTTTCTGCTTGGTTAATGTCCACAGGATGCCTCTTTAGAGCAATTACAGTCCACACTTGCTGTTCTCACTAGATATTGTGAAAATAATTTTCTGGTACTGAATCCATGAGCTTCCTGGTAACGTTGTTTTTTTTTTGTTTTTGTTTTTACTGAATTTATTGACATACTTATCAGCCTAAGTAAATGCAATAAAAATAAAGTTCTGAAATGAGAATGGGTTATTCAAACCCAGAATGAAAAAGTACTTGTCTCAAATTGCCAACTTATTCTTGTTAGATCTTGATACCCCATTCAATAAATGCATTTATTTTTATATTAAATACTGATGACACCATATATCAATCACAAGTTTTTCATGCTGCAAGTGTTTCAGAGACAGGAGCTCTTGTTATAATCAGACCCAAATCAAGCACATTGTATTAACAAAAGTATATAGTACAGTAACAGTACCTTAAAAAATGTAAATACTGCTATTTATCTGCACATTCTAAGTAAGATAATCTAAGGGGTATGTCATACAAGCATTGGGATGCTTAATCTACTCACTGGCTTCTACTCAAATTATATTTGTAGATAATTATTATTTTTTATTATTTGTTTATTTAGCAAATCCCTTTATCCAAAGCAACTTAGAGACTAGGGTGTGTGAACTATGCATCAGCTACAGAGTCACTTACAAAAATGACTAATCTGTAAGACAAGGAGGTTAAGTGACTTGCTCAGGGTCACACAGTGAGTGATGAGTAAACTGGGATTTAAACTGGGGATCTTCTGGTTATAAGCCCTTTTCTTTAACCACTGGACCACATAGCCTCCTTGATATAGTAACAGAAGAGAATAGAACAGAGGGCATTATCAACACAAAATCACTAATGAGAAGGTTCTCAGTTTCTAATTACATTTTATATACATTACAAGGACTCTCAGGGGGGAATATTCACTCCTAATCTTTAGCCAGCTCAAGACCTGTTACCTGAAAGAGTAAAGCAACATGGCAGCTCTGTTCTTCTCAAGTTCAAGAGCCTGACTCCAAACACAGAGTAAGTACAACTTCTTGTTTAAATCTAACCAGAACATTACTTGTGCTCTTCATAAACCAGAGCATTGAGCATTGATTTTAATCATTCCATTTATGCTATGATTTCTATGTAAGTGTAACAAGGAAAAGGATGAGTGCAGACCAACAACCGCGCAAATCGCAAGAGAGGGTTTTAACAACTGCAGGCTTGTTTGAACAAATAGTTATGTAACCGCATCTCATGAGCAGGGGTAAGAGTATATGAAGGCATCAAACAACACTACCTGTTCTTCTTTTAACAGCGACGATCGACTGAAGTTATTTTAGGAGAATCTGAGTCACAGCACCAATGTAACAGGATAGAGGCTGTTCTCTAACTCAAACTATGCACTCCACAAGCATGTTTGCATGAGAAGTTATACAGCTCTCATCACACATATATGTTACATGGGCTTTAATGAGTCAGTTTAAAATGCATGTCTTCTTTTGTTGAAAGAAACAGTTGGTCACAGTGGCTCTCATACCATCTTCACAAACTGCTTTTGTTGTCCAATACAGTAAGTATATCTACTGTAACTACCTGCCACTTACCAGCTTGAGCAGACAGAAGTACCTAATTATCATTTTGATAACCTGCATAAATCAAACTGCAAGTTCAATGACAGCTTTTCCTCTTATGCATTCAACAAAAAGGGTTCAATGAAATACTATTCAAGTACAAGCTTATACTACTTAATCTCAGAGGACTGTGAGTGTTTAGCCAGTATATACTGTAGCTGAATAGTGGAATAGAGCAAGCAAAGCATTGTATTTAGCCACTTGGAACTGACAAATGTGCCTGTGTTTTATAGCCCTATGACTTTGTAAAAGCAAGTGTATTGAATTCTTACATTATGGGGTAGATGCTAAGGGTAGGGTCCTGCGTTTTACGTGACCTGTTTTTTTATTCAATTCTAATTCAACTGCTGTCCCCTAGATGTCCCTGTAGCCACTCCAGTTATAGTAATAAAACTCACAATTAAGAAATCAACACATTACACTTTGACTAATTAGAAAAATAAAAGCTAATTATGAGGAGTATAAATGGTAATTGAATAAACTGATGAGTTAAAAGAAAAATCGAGAGACCTAAACATGGAGTCAAAGACATCGCAATCAAAAAGCATTTCACTGAGCAAACGCAGGCAACAATATCCACCTGGTGTTCTGTACACCGATGGGTATAATTTATTTTGCACAACTTGCAATTTGTCTTTAGACCACACTCGAAAGTCAACAATAGACAAACATTTATCATCAGAAAAACACAGAAAACAAAAGGCTGAGATTGACAGCTATGAGACGGCATCCTCCAGTAAAAAATGTAAGGGGAACAAAAATTATGAATACCGAAGAGATGTTATTTGACAGAGGCATTTGTGTGTGCTAATATTCCCCTGGATAAAATTGATAATCCAAAAATACGTGCATTTCTGAACAAACATGTAACAAATGCGCAAGCAATTCCTACAGCAGGTCAACTGAGAAGGGAATATCTAAGTTCTGAGTTGCACAAGATGAAAATTGTACAACTGGTAAAGATGTCTGACTGTGGATCTGTAGTTACTGATGAGTCCACAAAAGATCAGTACGTTTTGCACATTTTGTTTGTTCTCCAAGGACTATCAAATACCTTCGAACTGAAAGTAATATTAGCCGATACAGTTAATCTGCACTATGTGAATAACTCATCGGTGGCACAGGGCATTGTGAAATGTTTAAAGGCATTTGAAGTTAATTTTAATAATGTGACTGGATTTGTCTCTGATAATGCCATGTACATCTCCAGAAATTTCTTTAAGATGTGAAAAGTTTAAATTCTCAACTGTCACTAATAGCGACGCAGGCCAAGGGTGGATCTGATTCAGTGGTTTGAAAGCCATGAAGTGAGAGTCCATCAAACATATAATAAAGCTGCAGAATTAATAAATACATACCAAGCAATGGCACAGCACATAGCATAGACACCGCAATAAACAAACTATGTGTAAACCTTCCATGATGTTTCTGAAAAACTGACTAATTACTACAACCCGGATCAATGCAAAAAGAAACCATGTTTTTTTCAACCAGCTCATAACTTTCTGATGGCAGTAAGGATATTCGACACACAAGTGTGAAGCTTGGATATGAAAGCCCTCCCATTATATTCTATTTCAGGATTTGATGCTGACTGTAAATCAGAAATGGACAAATACCTATATGCAAAAGAAAATGGCAGTAGACTGACTGAATGAATTTTGGATTAAAGCTGAAGAATTATTTCCCAATTTAACACGAAAGACTAACATATATTTGTCAGTTGTTACCAATTCTGCAGATGCTGAAAGAAGTGTTTCTTCTTATGTTTCTTCTTACAGAACAACGTCAATCTGTGAAAGAAGGCGGGGTTAACCAACTGACAATACTTAAGTTTAATAGCAACATTTAATACATGGAACATTTTCTTTCATGAAACTGTAAGTGGCATGTGCTGCTTGTGAATAACTTTGCATTATTATTATTATTATTATTATTATTATTATTATTATTATTATTATTATTATTATTATTATTATGTTGTTATATTTGTAATATATATGTTACAGCATTGATGTTATGATTTCAGTATTTTATATAAATTGTTCTGGGAATCAGTGTTATTTATATATATATATATATATATAAATTATATATAACGACAAATGATGTGTTCCTACTAGTAAACTGAAACATTTAAATTATTTATTTACAGATTCTAAGAAATAACATTGAATAAGACGTATTAGCAACGAAGGGCTGCATGACTAAATAAATGTCCGTAGCTGCTGCTGCCACCTAATCAATGCGCCAATGACTAATTGAGATGATTAAAGGAATCGGGAGATTATTAATCAATAACTGGTTTAATTAAGCAGACTACATGACCACCTTGTGGTGGGAGGAATGAAGTGCAGCCTAAGAAAGCAGGTGGTGTAAAATGCAGGGCCCTAGCTATGGGGTAGAGGCACAGTGCAAATAATTGCGAATGCAAAATTTTAATTGCACTACACCCTATGTAAGCTTAACAGCAATGCAAATTAACTCAACACACACAAATAATGATCCATAATTATGATAGCAGAGGCGCTGTATGACATTTGTGGAGCACGAAAATACAAACCAAAATAAAAATGTCAGGCATGGCAGCAAAGTCCTTTTTGGTGCACGGAAAAGAAAAGTTTTTGGAGACGGAGCAGAGAGACCTTAGGCCGAGGTCACTCAGCACGAAACAGAGTTGTTTGGAAAAGCCAACATCAGTTATGGTAGTATCCTTAGGAAATTATATGTATTGACCTGCCCTTTTCAGAATGACACCCAGACATGTGCAGGGGTAGCGGTCCCTAGATTGAGGTCAAGGGTGACCTGCAGAGTGACATGATAACACTTTGGCATGCCTGGCATCCCAAACAAAAGTGACCCTGGGGCCATCTTGCCCTTCTCCTCTGAACGTGTTCCTACTTCTCCCCAACAAGAGCCAAGTGTCACGGCATCAGTAAGTGTACCACAGCTGCCATCCTGAAGCCAATGTGTGCTTTTATACAGCTCTTAATTACTCGCTTCTGTAATGTTTTGCACCTTGTAAGAAGACGTGTAAAGTTTTTGGAGGGTCAGGAATTGCCTAAGTACAAGGCAAAATCCTTACATCACATTATAATGTTTGTGCCCACTTAGTATCCAGTTCCCACCTAATTCCATGTTTTTTTTCTTCATTTGAATGCATTTTGATATAATTTTAATGAATTAATGATGGCAAAGTGCAAATTTGACAGGGGGTACACCATTCTTTACGTACACTGCATTTTTAGCGGACGCTAAAAGCAGAATCTACAGCTGCTAATCACAATTTATAGCATTACTGGGGCTTTAAACCCACAAATCAATATGCGCGTATCCTTACATCACCTCCCATATATCCCAAATGCTTCTTTTGAGTTGTGTGTGGGCCTTGTGTAATATCCCTTATGTAGTGGAATCGAAGCACTTTTAATCAAAAACATATGATTATGTAATCAAAGCATGTAGCCATTGCCATGGCAACCAATCAACTCCCTTGAAATCTGTGGTAAAGATCATGAACCACGGGAAAGCTAAAAAAACAAAACAATCTACCTCATATTCTGTTTAAAGAGTAAAACACGTATGAATAAATTAAGTAGTAGCAAGTAGCCTATCCATTTAAAAAAGGTTTATGCTATTTTTTTTTAAATACTATATGAACAACTTTTAACAAATAATTATGTATGAACATGATCAAATGTATTGGTTTCTGGACACACTATTTGACATTACTGAACAAAGTGTGGATTGTTAGTATTCTGATCAATCATAAAGCCTCATAAAAATTATTGGCCTTGCATTTTGTATTACTGCTATATACAATTACTGGTATGTAAAATCTAATATGTAATGATATGCTTTAAATAGACACCTAACACTTGTTTTAATACAAAGAAAGCACATACAGTTACAATGGACAGTGGTGAAATATGAATTATGCTTGAGTTGCCTGGTGTGTACATAAAGCATGATTGCATTTGTCTCAAAATGTCCATCACCTGTAAACTATGCCTTTTTCTGCTAGAGTAGGACAAGTTGATGCATGCTTTCACAGCAACCTATTGGGAAAAGGTGCAAGCAATACAATATATAATTCCATAACAATTCTGAATTCTGCAAGAAAACTGTAACGCTCCAAGAAACTGTATATCATATGCCAGCCCACTTTACACTCCCGACAAAAAAGAAAATCCAGACAAAAAAAAAAAAAAAAAAAAAATCTTTCAAAGAAAACGACATCAAAAGATTAATGCTGCTGTCCTGTAGGAAGACGTGATTTTCTCACTCGGCCTCCTCATTTTCTTTATGGCAGGTTTCAGAACCTAATCTTCCCATGAAATCAGCTTAATTTAATGATTTTTTTTTTAATTTTTCTTTTTATGGGAGTTCCTGCTGATTGGGGCGTAATGCCTTTGGTTAAGCTTTTCTTTAGAGCTACACAAGCTTTTTAGTGCTCGACCCGTAAACTGTCTCTTAACTTAAAAAGCTTAATACCATTTGCAATCAGGCTCCTTTGGATTTCAATGACAACATCATTCAAGAATTCAATCTCAAGTAAAAAAAATAAATAAAATAAAACATTTTAAACTATGTGGGGGGTCGGAACATTTAACCCTTTGAGGACCAAGCATTTTTCAGTGGGATGCTCCCCCAGGACCAGGTGTTTTTTTGACTCTCTTCCTATAAAAATTCACTAAAAATATATATTTTTTACTTTAGCATCAGAAACTTCAGAAACCATACAAACTTTTCACTTTTTTTTCAACACAAAATTTCAAAGTACTTTTTATTATGCATTCTGCTTAGAGATACATGTATAACACGTATTATTCTATAACCCGAGGGACCTTACAATACTTCCTGAAAGTTTTGTTGAAAAATATTGATGTTTGGGCAAATTACAAGATATTGTTTCATCTGAGTGACTGCAATGACATAATACACACTTATTCTCTGGGTCTCTCAAAATAAATATTTATAAATAAAATAATAGTTATGCATTCTATTATTATCAGTAATAAGGAAAAAAAAAATTACCATACATTTAGTTCATGAAATAGTATATGCTTATACCCACTCGTTTCTTGAAATTTATAAATGTTGTAAAAACATACATATTAAAACACGAGACAGAATAAATATTCTAATATAATTATAAGTCAAATACATCAGATGTACAGTGCTCCCCCTTTTTTATTAGCTCTAAACAAGTTCTTGAGTTAAGTTTTGTTTCTGCTTTTTTTCTCTCAGAGCTGCTGTAAACTGTCTCTGTGTTTACACGATCGGGGTCCTACAAGCCCAGTTCAGTATGATTGCATTAACACGATTCCAGTCCTTATAGGCTTAAAGAATTGATTCCAGTGCCTCTGTGCTACACAGTAGTGTGACAAATATTTGAAAATAAATTTGTGCATATACAGTTATATAATGTTGTGACCAGGCTGGCTGGTGTTGACGTCAGACCCAGAAGAGATGGACACATAGACAGCCCTGGGGTAATGAATAAAATGCGCTGTTGCACCAGTTTATTGTAAAAAAAAAAAAAAAAAAAAAGATTTACCAAGACAAATAAACAAATTCCGCGTTGGCTGAAATTCAACACAAGCTCATCCCTAGTTCTCCCTCCTTCTCCACTCTGAACACCAACCCGAGTCGTGGAGTCTGTCAAGGCTGATTGATGGGCTGTCAGAGGCTCATTGAAACAACAGAAATGTTAACAGACAGCTCACTTGAGGAATGCAGACTGATATAATCAATCTTAAATACAGCTGCAAGTCCCGACTGATCAACACAAATAATACAGCAACACTCCATTGTTATGTTTTATATGTCAATTTGATCGGTCAATTTGACCATGCCTTCTCCTTATCTTGAGCACATGCACAGCAACTTAAATACAAATTCCAAAAATGGTCAAAATGACCGTCTGGGTCGTTCTAGTGTTAAGGGGTGTTAACATTTTCTAAAGTTATACAGTACTCCAAGAATGAGAATAAACTAATATCCTTCAAAAAAGGTTTCATGAAATGCAAGCTTAATATAATTACTCAAATTAGGGACAGAAGAGAAACCTTGTAGATACCATAGCCTGATATTCTCAAAAACTTAATGTTAATCATGTCAATACCAAGTTTCACTACAACTGAATAAGCAGGTCTCCAGATAAATTGAAAAATGTTAAGTACTGTATAACATACTGATGCACATAAAGCCGCTTCCAATTTTCTCCACTGATGTAATAAGTGATGTTTAATAAAGATGCTCGATAGTTACTTCATCAGGTCTACCTGTAAAACATTAACAATGTCTTTAAAACTGTCTTTCCACATATTATATACTGAATCAGGCTGTCCCAGTATGCAGAAAACAAGAACAGATAGGGGGTAATTGACACACATTGGTAATGAGAGTACTGGAATCCTCATCTGCACATTAACCGAATAAAAGCCTTTCCAGTTTACAAAGGGACAGCTGTTGCCAGCAGGTGCCGGGAGCTCTCATTTCTTAATCTGGCAGGTCCACAAAAGTGACCCTGATAATGTGTGAGTCACTGCCTGCTGTTCTGGTTACCCTGGGTGACCAGTGGTTTGGGCAGTGTGTTTTCCTACACACAGTTTATATACTTTCAGTTAAGAGAGAACAAATCCAGCATTTATGTTATTTGGTTGGAGAACTGACTTCCATAGACAGCATTGCCAAGTCATACAACTATACACCTCTGTAACAAAAGCGCTACAGTCACAATAAGCTGATGAATACTGTTAGAATTTAGTGAGTTGTCAGGCTATAACCATACAGACATCTAGAACTGACTAGCTGAAGTTCTGGAATCAATTGGCTATTAAAAACAGGCAAGCATTGATGGTATGAAGGGCTTCCTCTTGTTCAAAACAAATTAATGTTATTCAACCTATTCTGGAATAGTACTGTATATGTTTGTACTAGGGGCTTATGAACCAACCCTTTATTTAACATTAAAACATTATACATTGAAAATGGCATGTGCTATCAGTTTCAATAATATTTAAGTAAACTTTGTTACTGTTTTTATCAATATCTTTACCATTTACATTGCCAAATATGCCTGAGTGATGCAACCCAGTCTTGAGATAGTATGAAGTCTTTTCATTTTCATTTAATGTAGGAAGCTAGAAAGCCTAAGTAGAAGGCCCCCCACCAAAAACGAATTTCAGGGTTTTGCAGGGGTCGATATGTGTCTATGAAAAGTAATTGCAAAATAATGTATTTATATTACAATTTTAAAACCACAAACTTGTCTTAGCACACAGTATATTTCAAAGTAAAGTCCACATATTTAAGCAAACTTTCTTTTTGCAATAATTTATTACAGAAAAAAGTGGTGAAAAAAGACAGCGATGAAACAGAGAAATTAAATTTCAGACACAAAAACAGACAATGTTACATTATATAGATATCATAATACCATGTGAGACAGAAGAGAAAAATATGAAGCAATTTCAAAATTAAAGACATAAGATAAGAAGCAGTATTAATTGGTAGAAAATAGGAATACAGAAAAGGTAAGGCATAAACTGTGTTCTATTTTCTATTTTTTCATGTATTTTTATTTTCAATTTTTTATTTTTCATTTTATACAAAAAAAAAAAAAAAAAAAAACTCACAAGACACATTTTAAGTTTCTAAAAATATTAATGGAACCAACCAGTCCTTACATTTATTTTTAGTCTTCCAAGATTCTCAGTATACACACTTTCCCATGGCGCCGTTTCTATTAACTACCAATTCCGAGAATACTCCATAAATAAATAAATAATACATTTTCAGAAGTTCAGAAGTTCGTTTCTGTTGCATTTTCTGTAAACATGCGATTTCTACAGTACGTTGTATTTTTTCTTTTCTTTTTAATATTTTGTGTCAATCCTGTTAACTGTTGCTTGATTAAAATAAATACAAATAACAATAAATAATGTATTGGCATTTACTTGAACAAAGTAGCTTGAAAACAAAAGTCCAGCACATAAATATCAAGTTATAGGTATATGAAATGGAAAAACATGGAAACTACTTCAAATGGAAAAGAGTAATGTTGAAATGGAAAATCACTTTAGTGTATACATTACATACACAAATGGTTTTGGATATTTCTTATTCATTTTATTAATACAGATTAGCACAAAGCTACATACCATTTAGGAGATTAGCATGAGCTACTATGTAAACAGCGAGCAGCTTCCCTTTTTGGTTGGTGCTTGCAGTCTTTGTATTAAATTAAAGTACAACTACTTACTGTAGAAATCACATTAATGATTATATAGCACCCTGTGCAAGGGTAAAAGTTATTAACGTAGATTGTATACACCTTATTTAAGACATTCAGTGTAATACTGTTGCAGCTCAATTTTGCCAGAACGTGTTGCCACGAGAAGCACTCAGATCAATGAGCCAAGAACTATACAGCTGGTGAGTGCGTAGGAGTAAAAAGTTTCAAAGTAAAAGCAAATGCACAGTTAACCCATTCATTAATGCCTTCATTTTTATGCTGTTTAGCTATGTTTTAATTTAGCGTGAAAATACACTCCCTCCCCCCACTGTAGCTCTTACCTAATATATACAGAAAACATGGCTGTGTTTTGGGAAGACATGGAAAGTGTGACATCCACAGAAGAGGAGGAGGAGGAGGAGGAGGAAGAGATTAGTACTGTAGGTAAGTCTGAACATACTTTTCCATTTGACCTGAAGTTCTTAAAAGGGAATTTAGATAACTTCTTTAAAAAAATGAACCCTTGTCTTTAGTCATCTTAAGTACCATGCCTAACAAAACACAGATCACAGTATGTGTTTACGCGTATTTATACGTGTGTGTTTCTGTGTGTGCGTGTGCGTGTGCGTGTGCGTGTGCGTGTGCGTGTGTGTGTGTGTGTGTACTTTTTATCGGCACTGTGTGTGTAAACTGTCAATAATATTACTTGACCAGTTTTACAGCAACTGATTATGTAGGAAAAAATCTGACTGGTACATCCTGAAGCTCATTAAGTGACAGGTTTCAAATAGATGTTCTAAGTCACCGCATGACATTTTACAATGCTATAACATATACTCACTATTTCGTACACTTCAAGTAAAAAATACGATCTTACATAGAAAACGTATTTTTTTTTTTTTTTTAATGTTGTACAATTTCATAACTATGCT
Organism: Polyodon spathula; assembly: GCF_017654505.1. NCBI lineage: Eukaryota > Metazoa > Chordata > Actinopteri > Acipenseriformes > Polyodontidae > Polyodon > Polyodon spathula. The sequence goes on along the minus strand of NC_054537.1, from coordinate 29,053,573 downwards.
GTACGGTTACTCATTCAGGTACAGTATATGATTGTACAGTTCGACCTTCATCACCAACATCGCTTGTATTAAGCTCAAAACGGAATGGTCCATTGCGATTCACGTTGTCCATGGAAACATAAGCCTGGAAACTAAATGTCCTCAGAGAAGAATATTTTATTAGACTTACATACGTAATGAATTGTGGAAATAACCGCTATTTTACTGGAAGAAAATAAACATTTTTCAGTACTATTCACTGAAACATAATAGCTCTGTAAAAACTAGTTTGTTTTCTTCTTTTTGAAATAACTATTTTACGCGGCTCATCCGGCAAAGTATACAGAAATTTAGCCAGCTGCTGGCTGGAAATGAGAAGGCTTAATATGCTACAAAAAGAGACCCAAACTTAGCCATACCCATAGCAACTTTTTTTCTATTAATGAACACTACATATCAATGAGACAAAGTCCACACGGGCTATACACTATAGCTATTTTATCAGACATGTAATTCTTACAATCGATGTGGCTTGCCACATTAGCAGTGGTAGAGGAGTCCTGGATGGTCTATTTCATTCAGATACCCTACTCCCAATGAATCTGCAGCAGTGCTTTCGCTACCTCAGTAACAGATTACAAGATAAAGGTCTTTGCACTTTCCAGTTAATTTACGCTACAAGAAAAAATCAACAGTGATGGGTCCACCTGACACAAAGGTTTAAAAAACATCAACCTGCTGAGCATCACCTGTTCCCATAAACAAGTGTTCCCCATTCTTTTGCTACTGATTGGTTCACAACACCATCTCCACATTCTCGACTCAGCCCTTCGCAGGACAGAACACACATTCGCGTCGATCGCCCGGAGGCCACACAAATCTATGCAGGTGAACTACCTAAAACAGTACATTCCAGAACTCACAACGTACAGGTCAATTAAAGTGCATGTTCGGGATTTTTTAGTCTGTCGTCGCCCGTCACTACCCAGGTGTACTGTGTGGTTCAACGCACAACTTCCCGCCGTCGCCCATACGAGACTCTCACAGTACATTCGCAAAACATGGACCGACCTGCTGAGTGCACAACTGATTTGGAAACGTCTCCCATCGCGCGACATCTCCAACGCTAACTCAAGGTGTGGTTCACACATCGCTCACAGTCAAGTCGCGCCGTCGCGCCCCCCCCGCGCCCGTCGCCCCCCTTAATTTTGGCAAGTCATTTCCAGTGGGTTTTACAAGAGCTTTCTCTCTGCCTGCTCATGTGATCTGGGAAAGACTAAGGACTAAGCTGTTTGACGTTCATTATAAAAGACATACATGTAAAGTTTGGTGCATTAAATTCCTCCCCAATGCAAGTTAGAATATATGTGTATGTTGGCAACAGTATCTGAATAATGTTGCTTACTTGTGAACTGGATTGGAATGTATTTATTTGAAATATTTATGCAAGCTAGGCATTTGAGAAACAACACCAGGGTCATACAGGGACATAAACAAATGAGAAAACATAAATTATACAGCAAAGAATAATTAAAAAAGCACAACATGGTTTAAAATCCAGGCTTTAAATTTGCAATACTTGGCACTTCAGGAGAAAGACAATTCTATGACTTACATGCTGAGGCAATACAAATTCTACCACAATTAGATTTCATTTTTAATACAAGCCGGCGCGTGGTGAGTCCTACAGACTCTTATATATATATATATATATATATATATATATAATATATATATATATATATAGTATATATATATGTATATATCATGTAGAGAACCATATTACTGCACAGCAAAGGTAGGCTAGATAAGTAGGGGGTTGTCAACCAGTTAACTGTTTTAAAACACCATTTTCATCCAATTTCATTCTCCTTACTGAAATAATGATGGCCATTTTAGAGTATTCAGCATAGTCTTGTGATGAGCTCTAAAGATGCATGAGTTGCAAATCTGGTAATTAGCCTCTGTCATATACAGGAATCTTCCTACAACAGTTCATCAAAATATGCAATTTTATTATTAAACTTAAAAAAGCAAAGAATGAATTTGAACAAAAACTATTAGCAATTTACGTTTACATGGTCATATAAGATTAATTTTTTATAATGCTTGGACAATGCAAAATACATGTGCAATGCACACAACCAATCAACAGTCACTTAACCTTGATACACAGTGGCCTGTTTAGTTTTTTGTAATTGAAGTTTTTTCTTTTTTTTTTCACTCCATGCTAGGTACTTAGGTAGAATATTGGTAATGCATCATTCTGTCTACAAAATGTGTGGTGGCTCATTTCCTTCAGCTACAAAAGCTAAAACACATCAGGCTTTTCAAAGCATAAACAAAGGAGGACAATCTTGGATCACCTACATTATTAGGTATTCGTGCATTGTCAGATTAGATCAATGTCTCGCCAACTAAATTTTCACACAAGACAGTCCTGAATGTCTGTGTCCATTTCCATAAACAAAAAAAAGAAGCAACTGCTGTTTTTAAATCACTCCTTAAGACAGTGTGTTGGAAAAGAGAAGAAAATACTGCAGGCAAGTCCCTGGGGGTAACTGCAACATGGAACTCCATGTGCATTCACAAGCAGTCAATTATTGACTTCAACTGGGGGTCTTGGTTCTCTGGCTGTGGCTCCCTGGCAACAACGCTTTACAAACAGAGAGAGGGTACTACCACTGTAAATGGCCATTTAGACAGCTGCAATATAATCAAGGCAAGCTGTCCTACCTGCACTGATTTTGCTGCTATTACCTCTGCTGAACCAACAGCCAAGGAAGCCATTACAAGATGTCATGCTGCAGTACATTCAGTACTGTATCAGAAGGGGAAAAGACCCAAACAGGCATTGTATTTCCCTAATACCTTTACTCTCCAAGCTTCCAGACTACAAATTGCCTGTGCAGTTTAATCAGACGCTCGTTTAATGACAATAATAACCAAATGTAAAACCAATGGGAGATGCAAAGAATGAATGTATCACCAGCCTGTACCACTGGAACAACACATAAAACAATACGTAATGGATATTGCTAAGCTAAATGCATTTGTGGTGGGACATGAGAGACTGTAACCCAATGGCATTTCATTTTATTGATGTGGGTTCACACTATATTGCCACATCAAGGAAAGTATAAAGTATTATACTAAGACATCTGCTAAAATAGGTTAGATTTCAATGATAAAAAAGTAACTTAAACAGGGGTTCAAATAACTTGAAAGACTTTCTAGTGCACCAGGAGCTACAAATAAACCCATGTTGCAATCTAGCCACGTCTTCTGAATCTTTTTTTTCTTTAAGAATTAGTGTACAGTATGTACACAATGATTAATCAGGAAAAGCACTTCAATATCCAAGAAACCTGTCTTAGACTTGTTTGGGTTTGGATTTTATTTTGGGCACTTACAATTCATTTTTAATGTATGGAATCAGTACAGTCACAGTGAAAAAGTAGCTTGAAGAAGGGGTGGTTAAAGAGCGACAGACTGAGTCAACAGGTCCAGTTAATATATATGTTTTGCAGTGACAAACTTTAACACTTGCAAAAAATATTTAGCAGTAACCTACTTTGTCAGGCAGCTTCAAAGGGCTGGAATGATCACAGTTGAAGATCGGCTTCCATTTTAAGAACAAGATGTGTGTTTATCTGGCATTATCTCTACTGTATGTATAAGATCATGATATTCAGATAACGTGAACAGAACGCTGCACTAAATGAACAATACTTTCCTTAAATAATATTCTTTAATAAAAGACTGCAAGCCTACTTGCTTATTTTTAGGGAGTTACTAAAAACCAGCTGCTGCTCTGTTTCATTTTCCCTAGAGCAGAATAAGCCTCAATTACAACAGAATTGCTCCCTGTTTTGACCGATCCAGTTTATACAGCAGAAGCGCACAATCAACTGTATACTGCATATATATAGTATTTACAAATGGCACAGACTCAAACTTCTTTTAAAGAAACATGTTTGATAACAGTTTGGAGTAATGGAAACCAGAACATTTAGCCTCATGACTGAAATACTGTGGGTCAGCCCTGACCTAGCAATACATATCAATTTAGCAATATTTCAAGTAAGTTGTGCCTTGACTACTAAATGCATTTTTTATCTCAAATAGTTTGTAGTTAAACACAGTTTTTCTGTATTTTATTTCTAACAGCATCATTAAATAATTGCAGATTAATATTTAAAAAATAGAACACTTTGTATAATTTAGAAAATCTCCTTATAAATCATAAGTATACTACATATTTACAGTTTAACAAATACTTGCTCTCATTGGATGGTATAGCCAGTAATCTGAAAATATTACTAAATAATATACAAATTATTATATTATACACCTACAGTGTAAAGAAACTTTGAGATCCTGTGTGTGAGAAGCTTACAGTGTACAGAACTATATGAATGTAAGTCCCATTCTATTCCACGTAAATCCCACTGCAGCAAAGAAAACTTATATTTGTGTTTCAGCAGCACCCAGGCAAAGCTTTGTACTAGACTAAAATGGGATAGGCAAGATTAATATTGATGGGGTCATTGAACAGCAACATATTCTTAGATGAGTGTGAATAATTTCTGTCGTATGTAAGTGTACACCACTGATGTTGAAAAAAAAAGTCTGCCTGCAAGATAAAATAACATAAAGACATATGATTGTCAGCACAATGGCACATTATTATACCTGTACAAATACTTTTGTATTTCCTCAGTCAGCGTTTCCATACAGTACCACTAAACTGTACCATACTGTAGTAACTGAGACTACAACTGAAAGTAGAGCAAACCTATCCTTCTAAGCTAGTGTGATCATTGTGGATGACAACACATTCACAGATAAAATACACACAAGCAAAATAACATAGTCCCCAATCTAAAAATAATTGTCAAGTCCATTGTAATCTATAAAACAAATATCATAGAAAAAAGCTAGAACACTATATTTTGTATTACAGTTTTTTGCTAGGGAATGAAGCTGCACACATACATATTATCTGCAGAAGCTGTAAAAACCTGAGAGATTTTCATCTAGACTCCATATCCCCATGACAACAATGCTGAGTATATCTTGTAAGAAATCCTGCAGCAGCATGGATGTAGGCTACTGTAAGTATAGTTGACACCTGTCCATGTTTTACTGGATACAGTTTAATGTTATGCAATGTGCGGCATTGTTTTTAAATTACTCAAGTTGGCTCCCAATTCGGGCAGGAGCCCAAATTCTCTGGTCCGACTTCACTCGTTGGCCTGAATTCTGAAGTCTGAATTCGGGCTGGGAGGAAATTACATTACTAAATGTCAATCAAAAATGTTGGGGGGGTGGGGGGTGGGGGTGGGGCTCATACTGTATAACGGGCCCTTTTGGCTGGTATTAAATTCAGCTCAGTTTTATACATTGCAAAATGTATTAATAACATTAATGTGTTGTTTTGTTTATGGACTTTGTGATACCTGCACAATGGGTACAGTTATAGTAGTATCTACAACATATTGACAATAACAATCAACCATTTTGTTACAGACTTAACAAGTCTGGCACAAACAAGTTTGGATGTTACTTAATTCAACCCCATTGTAAAGAAAAAGAACACAAAAATGCTTAACATAAAAAAGAACAGCCCTACTACAGTAGCAGGCGCAGTTTACACTGCCTCACATCATCAAGTTCAGATTTTTTAAATCAATTGATGGAAATATCCAGTCTACTTTTAATGTTGTCGAGCAAATTGGCTTCATCACTGCCATTCTCATATCCACTTTGACATCTGACAAATTTGTTCCCTTTTCCAGCGCTTCTTTAACCTGTTCCTTTTCAATTCAAAGATGACCAACAACCATACTTTTGGTGCTTTGGTGCCACAGAGCCTCAATGCCTCTGTGCTTCAGCTCCCTCAGTGCCCCAGAACCTCAGCACCTCTGTGCTTCGGCGCCCTCGGTGCTCAAACATTCCCTGCATCAGTGCCCTCCGTGCTTCTGTGCCTCAGAGCCTCGGTGCTTCGCCGTTCTTAATGCCCCACAGCCTCAGTTCCTTGACGACCTTGGTGTTTAGACGCTCCCTGCATCAGAGCCCTCAGTGTCCTTGGTGCCCTGGTTGCCTTGGTGCCTCAGTGCTTCAGTGCCCTCAGTGTTTGGACGCTCTGTACTTCAGTGTCCTCGGTAGCTCAGGGATTTAGTGCATCAGTGCTCAGGCATTCTTAGTGCTCAGATGCTCCGTGCATCGGTGCTTGGCCCAAGCTTATCCAGATGTCGAAATTCCACCCTTGCACGTCCAGGAGAGGGATGCTTCCCCAACAGGAAAAACACCTCCCATGCTCCAGTGCAGGAGAGGATGAAATGCTGACGTCCACCCCTAACACAGACGGTGACATGGACGGTTCTGATCCCCACTGCACCACCATCTGCAGCAGTTAATATATGGGTCTGTCCGCAAGGACTGGAAAATGCCAGGCATGGGACTGTAATGCAACGCAATGCCGCCCTAAGCAGCCTCCAGGACAGGCTCCACTTTAGCCTCAGCAGCCCCAGCAGTACCCCTGAAGGCTTGTGGCCTCAACCTGCCCCTTTTCACAACACTAGCTGCAATACTGGCACACTTTCACCTCAGACTGTTAGGTGCTCGCAACCATACATACCAGTTCTGCGTCCTTCCTTTCGAGGGATCACGATTCCTTCTCCATGTCTTGGCCCTCAGGCAAGAAGTAAAAACATTACTTAAAAAACAAGCCATTTGCCTAGCAGAATCCACCTCTCAGGAGGAGGGGTTCTACTTGAGGTACTTTCTAGTACCAAAAAAGGTCAGTGGCCTTCGCCTCATCCTAGACTTGAGACATCTCAACGGGTTCTTGAGGGAGGAGGTTTCAAATGATCACACATCGCCACATTCTCCAGTCTGTCCAGTTGGGTGACTGGTTTACCACTGTGGACTTAAAGGGTGTGTATTTTCACGTCCCTATTTTCCAGCACACAGGAAATATCTCTGCTTCGCTTTTTATGGAAGCATCTTTGAGTTTTCCGCACTGCCATTCAGCCTCTCCTTAGCCCCCCGCACATTTTCAAAGGAATCAGGATGTTGAATTACCTGGGTGACTGGTTGATTTGCTCCCAGTCGCAGGAGAGAGCAGTGGCCCACACAGCGATAGTGAAGCAGCACCTGGTGAGACTGGGTCTCACTCTCAACAATGCCAAAAACCAATTAATACCAGTGCAGAGTACGGTTTACTTGGGTTTCCAGCTGGATTCCCTTATAATGCTAGCCTACCTGTCAGACGACAGAGTAGCCACCATTCACAACTGTCTAACCCTGTTTCAACAGGGATCCACAGTACAGTTGATGTTGTGCCAGAAATTACTGGGTCTGATGGACGCAGCTTTACCAGCCATCCAGCTGGGGTTAATCGATATGCGCCTGATTGAAGCGTGGCTGAATGCCTTCTGGCTGCATCCCAAGCTCAACAGACGCCGTCGGCTGACCGTGTCTCGCGTATGCTGAGAAGCCCTGCACCGGTGGAGGCAAGCCTCTCGCCTACGCGAAGGCGTAAGGATGGGAGTGAACCACAACCATCATGTGATGACGACAGATGCATCCAGCTCGAGTTGTGGTGCACTCTGGGCAGGCAGAAGAGTCTGCCGGTCCTGGTCTGGTCGCTGGACATCCCTGCACATAAATGCGCTGAAGCTGTGAGCAGTTCACCTCACTCTCCAGCATTTCCTTTCAATATCCAAAGGAGAAAACATGTCAGTGGTAGCAAATGTAAATCACCAGGGAGGACTTTGGTCCCCGGGGTTATACCGCATAGCCTTTCGGCTATTGAACTGGGCCAGTAGCCGAAAGAGAACCTGTATTCCCCCGAGCTATTCATCTCCCGGGAGTGGTGCATTAGGCAGCAGACCTCCTCTCGAGGGAGGGTCCTCACCCGTAAGAATGGTGACTCCACCATCTGGTGGTAGCACGCATTTGGCAACTTTTCAGGAAGGCCAGAGTTAATCTCTTTGCCATGGCAGAGACAATTCACTGTCCACTGCCGTTCTCCCTACACTGCTACGGTGGTCCACTAGGCATTGACGCCCTAGCCTGCGAGTGGCCCAGGACGCTTTTATGCATTCCTGTCAATACCATTGCTCCTGGCCTTCCTGCAGAAGGTCCGGAGAGAGAAGGTGACAGTTCTCTTGGTGGCCCCCAGATGTCACTTTAGGGTTCTCAGACGCTACATCAACAAGAGTTGAAATGTCTCTCTATGAAGATAGCCTTTTTATTAGCCATCACCTCTGCAGTGTTTGGGATGAAGGAAACAGGGTGTTGTTACGCACAAACCCCACTTTCCTTCCTAACGTGGTTACGGCTTTCCACTTGAATCAATCAGTGGAACTTGAGGCTTTCCATCCCCCTCCTTTTTCTTTGGAGGAGGATCGGAGATAAAATTCCCTCTGCCCGGATAGCGCATTGAGATGTTAAATGGATAGGATGAGAGAGAGAGCTGCGTCAGTCTGATCAGCTCTTTGTCTGTCATTGTGAAAAGACCCTGGGTTGAGCCCTCTCGGAGGAGTGACTGTCCCACTGGATTGTGGACACAGTTTCAACTGCATATACCAATGCCGGCCTACCCTCACCTGGGAGGGTGGTCGCGCACTCTACCAGAGGAGTGGCTACGTCATGGGCCCTATGTAGAAATATCTTTTTCATTTTGTTTCTACTATTAACCACATGTCAGTTTAAAAAACAAATGTCGTTAGGATGTAATATTCAAAGGGCGGCGTTCAAGGTGTGTGAACATAAATCTATACTATCAACATTTGAAAACTGATATGTAAACTAAGAATTACGCAATGCAATTTTACTAACTTTTGAAAATAAACTCCTAATGGCAAATGTCTCATTTTACATATTTCTGCCTCAGAAGTGGCAATCCTCTATGTTCCCTTTATGTTCAATTAAAAGGTTATTCCCAAGCTCCTGCCAATATTTTTAGAATATGTGTGGTTGTATTACACTACTGCTGATGATCGCGAACATAAAAATAAAAATACTGTGCGCCAGACAGCAGGGCTCATTATGGGTTCTCGCTGAACACTATACAGTGTTCTGTAAAGTTTTAATGGCAGATGTGGAGCAATAACCAAGACCCAGCAGGAGATAACATTTTGTTTTGGCCATATCTGAGTCTTTTGGGATAAAAGGTATTTATTGGTAATCATAAAATCTAAAGTAGCAATTTACTGCACCTTAGACAATGACATCCAACAGGAAGCCCCATTCAATGTTATAATAACTTGCATATTCTCTGTGGATTCTGTACACATTTTCAGCAGGTGTTTCCAAACAGATTTCTGTTTGAAATACTTAGATGCCGTACTTCAGAGGAAGAGAAGGGCAGCCAATGTGGCAAACACCTGAGCCCAGTGGAGTTTGGCTGTTTGAGATATGATACAAAGTTGCTTTCACAACTGGGAAATGAGAGCTGCAAGCGTATTTGCATTATTTGCTTTCTCCTGTTATGCTCTGAACCACAGCTTTCCTTGCCTAATTGTTTTTAACATGTTGTTCAGAGATGTATTTGCCAAGTTATGCAAAAACACAGCTGCCTCTGTTTTTTGAGATGTCTTCCCTTATGACATAAACTTGAACTTTCCCATTTCACTACTGAGGGATGTTCCTCTTCTGACATGTCAGTGCACAGTTACCACAAACTACATAGTTATCGTAGACCAGGTAACGTCTCTCTTCAATATCAACTTCCTGGAAAACTGCCCAAACAGAGCACCGTTGAAGATCATGCCTTGACTGACTGCTGATACCATGCTCTCTTTAAAGCAAAACAGTCTGGTTGCTTTCTGGTATACAGTACAACATCCACTGTGCTGCTCAATGAGGAAATTTTACTAAAATATGTTTAATATTCTTTGTATATCCTAATAAGACAATAATTTCATCTTAAAGTCAACTGAACAATCCTTGAAACAATAAAACGATAATAATTTGAAAACTTAGGAACACATTTTACATAATCATTAGCAGACAGTTTTCCATTATTTTCCTTTTCAAATATTATTTATTGCAACACTCGCTCTACTTTTTAAATAGTGTGCATAGCCCCTGTGGTTAGATGGAGAACTGCTAAGTGACTTTATTTACCATGTCTTTGAAATATATAGGTCCCAGCCCTCCTAGATTTTGATATATTTTTGTTTGCAGCATAGAGACTAAGAATCAACCTGAAGAAAACCAAGTATTCACACTGAGTCATCCTGCTTTTGCAAGAACAGGTCTTGCCAAACACACAGCATAACTGTGCAACATATGTCACAGTTTAAAGCAAGACTTTTTTTCAGACACCCCACAAGATGTATATGCTTTAGAAAAAAAAGGCTGATATTGTTTCTCTGGGGAGTTAAACAGCTATTGCAAACCTTTCTATTCTGAGGAAATCACTGAAGGATTTGCTCCAGGTCACTTAAGCTTTCTCTGGATCCTGATACATTGTGACAAGCTGGAGCTGAAGTCTGGGTCACTTTCATTGCTGCTACTGGACTCAGTCCTACAGAAAGAAATGACCCACAAACAGAAGTGAAATCGTTTTCTTTTTCTCCCTCTAAGACACCCTTCACACACTTCTACTGTGCCTTTCTATTTAAAAAAAAAAAAAAGAGTATTATGATATTCTGTGTTTATAATAGCTACAGTAGATCTTTCTGAGCTCCAATATTTTCCAATGCCCAGAGAAATGCCAAGATAAGAGCATGGTTGGTAAAGGCACAATAAAATGTAGTAAAGTATATAGAGAGCGCACCTGTGCCGAGACAGACACTGAAAAACATGGCAAAATAATGGAAAGCACATGAAACATGTTAAAGCCACCTCTAAGCATGTTAAAATACAATTCCAATACAAATATACTGTTGCAAACTTTAAAGCGTTAGTATGCTTTCTTTTAATTACATTTCACTTGGCAAGAGTACAAAGCCCCCTTGTTGCTTTAAGCCCCCCCCCCCCCCCCCCCCCCCCCCCCCCTTCTGATTCTTATTAGGAATAACAATATGCACATCCATCCACAGACAGAAACACATTGATTTGGAGGTAGTTTCAGAGGCTGCTGGGAAATAGAATGCACTGCCTTCAAGGCAAGATTTACAAAACACGAATGTTCTAAAGTCAACACCTATGTTAAGATGATCATACTAAATCCCCCCCCCCCCCCCCCACACACACACACACACACACACACACATAAATTAGACATGTAAAATATCTGGAAGTGATTCAAAAAGAATGTACGCTTTGAAATGTGTATAGAACGATTAAGAATTTCTCTGACTGACACTGAACAGATACTTTGGTTGCGCAGGGTTTAGAGAGAGATGTTAAGAAGAACAGTAAAGATTAAGTAAGTCATTCAGTTTACATAACAAGGGGCCATGATAGCAATTTAGCACACAGAAGAAAAGAGGAATACAGAGGTGTAACTGACTAGATGATGCCAAGGTCTGTTTTTTGAACGAATGTGTCATGAGGTAAAATACGAAAGTGGCTGAAAGTAAACTAAAAAATATATATTATTATTACTTGTACTACATTATTATCCCCTGCTGAAGGATGCAGGCATTCTATATAGATATTTTGACATCTTGTGACTATAATTATAAATAACCTTCTTTAGTTATTGAATGCATCATAATCTTGGGGTGTATGGAGTCTATTATTGACTTTGTTTAAGTTGTGCATATATTGAGAGGCTCCCTTGTCAAATCTGGATGAAACTTGAGAAGAACATTATTTAGCCGTTATAGACAGTTATCAAGAGTAGCAATCTGCGGGTTTAAAGAGGCCGTCTGTTTATGTTTGCCTCAATGTCACACTACGTTTTTACTTGTCTGGGACACACTTTAGCACAAGGTATTGACAGTATTGTATCAGAATAGTCTGTGGTCACTATTGATAGTTTGTGATGATTCTTTTGCCATACTGCGTTATGTAATCGCTGGATAACAGGATTTTGAATCCCAATTAAAATAAATAGGAGAGAGAGTCCACTTGTCACACATTACAAGGTTAAAACTCTAGGTTTCATTTGATAGCTAATATATATATTGCAGAACGCTGCAATGAACTTCCTGTCATTTCTGGTGAACCTTTTTACCATCTCGTGGAGGAGTAGTGTTTGAAGCATTTACTTTCACTGCAATTTTATTCCCACTTCTTTCTTTTTGCTTGATTCTTTACATTATTTTTGAGTTTCCAGAATAATATTTCATTTTTTATTTCTACTTTGTTAATTAATATTTTTACCTCATTTTGGGTGTATATATTTTTGCCTGTATTTTCAACCAGCGGTGTATTTGTTATTTGACTTACAAGAAAAACTATATATATATATATATATATATATATATATATATATATATATATATATATATATATATATATATATATATGCAGTATTTTTACGATGTTATTGAATTATACATATATACACTACTCCGTAAATTAGTTTCAAATGATTTTCCCTGAAGAAGCTCTTCAAAGCCTAACGATGCACGTGAACATCACTAACAAGCTGCACTTTCACGTGGGTTTTTGGGAAACACTCGTCAGCAGGGACTGGAAGCAGCCGCACATTCATCGTGACAATGATCATGAGCTCCAAGTACTTCAGCTGTTGGGAAACTAGCCCCTGGTCTCCGAATCTCTCAGACAAACAGCTTCCTGCTAACATAATACCAAATGCGCCACGCCCTCTGCCTCCTGGGCGAGAACCGCCCCTAGTCCTGCATCACATGCATCAGTCTGCAGGATAAATTCCTTTTTAAAATACCTGATTTCACGCTCCTGTGGAATACAGTAGATGCCTGGCTGTCAAACTGCATAATTATTTTAGTTGATTAGATATAACGTGCATGATAAAGTGACTGTAAAGTTATGAATCCTGCTCAATTTATGCATTCATTTCTTTCTGTTTAGGGGCAAATTTAAAAACCTGCCCTGTCACAAATGTGCACAGTATGCCTCTTTCAATTTGTTATCCTTTCTCTATAATAGGAGTTAGAATTTGAGAACAAAAAGACAAGTAGTAGTAAAAAAAAAACAGAAAAAGGGATTTTAAATTGGGATGAGGGGCAGTGGACATGAACATAGCTCTGGAAGCCATGCAACAGTTACATGTCAGGCACCCATTATTATGCTAACAGAAAAAGCTTTTGTTAAGACAAACAGACTATATATCTTCTTAAGAAATCCTATTTTGAAATAGTAGGAATATCTAGGAGATTTTTTTTGCCATTTAGATTTTTTTACACTTGAGCGCATATCCATGATTAATTTATGAACACACAAAGTGTGCAGGCTGCTTCACGCTGCTTCCAAGCTTCTGATGTTATATTTATTTAAGGTCCCATCTGGGTTGTGAACATTAAAGATCCCCTGGCAGTTGTCTTAAAGAAGTACTGACCCAAGTGCTGTTCCCAAGACAACCCTCAAGCAATATACTTTGTGATAACCTTAACATCAATTCCTCTACTATAAGGATACCAGAAACATTAAAATATATTCATAGGATACATGTACATTTTATTTCAATTGGATTAACATTCTAGATGTATAATTGCAAAGTGTGACATGAATGCATCTCCCGCAGATATTTTTTTCAAAAGCTGAAAGTTGTTGATAAGGAAGGAGGTGATCATACAGTATTTCAAAATCACCAGTAATTGTGTGCAAACATTTGGATTTTGATCCTTTAATGATGCATTACAATTCTCTTTAAAGTTAATTGGCACATTTCCAGTTTTTGCCTAAGCACTCCTATTGTAAGTCATATTGCAATTAAAGGTTAATAGTAACCTTAAAGGGGAAATGACTTTAGACAAAATAATTCTGTTGTTTCCACATCACTAATATTTATACAATGTTCAATAAGTACATTGAAGCAAGCTATAACTGTGATAGTACTTTTATTAAAATGAGTTGTTGAGAGATATATCTTACCCAGGATCTATAATCCCACAAGTCTGATCTGTGCTATCTTCTGCACCACAGGTTTTATGTGATATTTACGGCTGAACCAGAGTTCAATGAAAGGCCTCGAAAGGAATACTAAAGCTACTGGATGCCGTGAAACACTCTTGAAGGATGTTTGATCAATTGTAATGTGGATAGCAGTCAAGGTAGCAAACACACTATGAATACATTTGTGATTTGGCTTCTGACAAAGTTAAAGCAAGACATTGCATTATATCACCTTCTCCTATGTAGTAGCCAATGCAATACAGATTTATTTGCAATATACTTCCAGTCATTCTTTGCCATGATTTAATGTCGGTTACAGGTGAAAAAAAGAATATGCATGCAAAGGGACCACATACTTAATGCTCTAAACTTTGGAATAACCTTTTAGGTTGAACTCTAATTTGAATGTATGTAGGCCCCTATTTGATATGAAGTTGTTGTGTTTGTTCTCTTGGTTCATTATAAGGTTCTTAATCCTGGTATATATCTTTACAACATGAAAAGTCTTTAGGACTTAATGGCAGTCAGTGGTGTCATTAAGTTTAAATGCCAATCAAAGAACAGTACTAACAGTACAAGAAGAAAATGTATATAGCTTATTTCAGGGACTGGAAAAGCATAATGCTCATTTCTATAGATATCAACAGACTGTGCACTTTAAAAAATAACAATGTTGCCACTTTGGTACTTAGGAAAGGAAGGAACGTAAGTCTAATTATGTCGGTAATTTGGCTTGGTTGAGTAGTTACTCAAAAATATTCTGAAGAAATAAAACTTTCCTTTTCAAAATAAGGTTCTTTAATGAGCAGTAAGCCCATGCACAGTGGTACACTAAGTGTGATTCCTTTACTCTGAATGCAAAATGACTAGCAACTCTAAACAATGGGGGAAAAAATCAAAACATTAAAATAATGTAATTAATAAATAAGATGGCTTTATACTCATCCATAGAGAATATTCCCACTACAGTAAAGGATCCCTTGAGTGACTATGATAAATGACTATCACAGCATTATGCAATACTGTACTATATATAAAGCACATAAATATAGATTTAGCCATGGTTAAAATAAAAAAATAAAAAAATAAAAAATAGCCATTCAACTTCATGGATTATATAATTTTGAATTCATTTTTTAAGCCAGATAAAAACAAAGTTGCATCTCTTGCAAAAATGCTAGTGCTGTGAAATAAAAAGTCTCATGCTAAATGATCCTCCATGCTGTGTCATACAGTCAGAAGCCATAAAAGAAAAACTTGGTGTCACAAATGAAGCATTTTTAAAAAAAATAAATAATTGCAAACACATGTTTCAATTGTAATTCCACAAAGACCTTATTAGGGAAATGTGAGACAGTTGGCAATTCAATAACATCGTAAAAATAAAACATACTGCACGATATATATATATATATATATATATATATATATATATATATATATATATATATATATATATATATATATATTATATATATATCTATATATATATATATATATTAAGACATTCTACTCTTCCATAGGTATTTTTTCCTAAGATAATATTTAAATTATCATATTTACAGTGTTGATTATATTATATTCACATTATGGGATGTCCATGGTTTGCATATGTTTAAAGTGGAAGTTGTGAACACTTCTTAGCCATACGGCATCCCGTAATAATTATTCTTTAATTGGTTTACCAATCACATATTGTATAACATATTTAATTTGCTTACACTATTACACTATATATATATATATATATATATATATATATATATATATATATATATATATATATATATATATATATATATGTGTGTGTGTGTGTGTGTGTGTGTGTGTGTGTGTGTGTGTATGTGTGTGTGTGTGTGTGTGTGTGTGTGTGTGTGTGTGTGTGTGTGTGTGTGTGTGTGTATATATATATATATGTATATATATATATATATATATATATATATATATATATATATATATATATATATATATATATATATATATATATATATATATATATATACACATGTATATGTGTGTATATATGTGTGTGCACTTTGGATTTGAAATGATACTATGGGATTAAAGTGCAGACTGTCAGCTTTTTTTTTGTCAGCTCTCATATCCTTTGCATGCAATGATTGCCTGAAGTCTGCGACCCATAGACATCACCAGATGCTTGGTATCTTCCCTGGTGATGACCATCTTCAGTTCCTGCTTGTTTCAGGTGGCTTTTTGTCTTCAGTCTTGTCTTTAGCATGTGAAATGCATGCTCAATTGGATTCAGATCAGGTGATTGACTTGGCCAGTGAAGAATTTTCCACTTTTTAGCCCTGAAAATCTCATTGGTTGCTATGGCAGTGTGTTTGGGGTCATTGTCCTACTGCATGATGCAGCTCAGTCCAATGAGTTTGGAGGCATTTGGTTGTATCTGAGCAGACAAGATGTTTCACTTCAGAATTCATCCCGCTGCTGCTGTCAGCAGTCACATCATCAATAAAGACAAGTGAGCCAGTTTCAGTTGCTGACATACATGCCCAAGCCATAACACTACCTGCATCTTGTGGTGTACCCTCTGAAGTTCTGCTGGTGTACTCTTCTGCATATGGTAGTCTTTGACACATCTATGCCTATCTCCTGGAGAGTGTTCCTGATCTGTTGGACTGTTGTTAGGGGGTTTTTCTTCACCATTGAAAGTATTATTTGGTTATCCACTATAGTGGTCTTCCTTGGTCTACCAGGTCGTTTGCCATTGCTGAGCTCACCAGTGCTTTCTTTCTTCTTAATGATGTACCAAACAGTTGATTTTGGCTTGCCTAATGCTTTGGCTATGTCTCTGATCGATTTATTCAGATTTTTCTGCCTCCTGATGGCCAGCTTTAATTACATTGACACTTCTTTGGTTCTCATGTTGTCAGACACCAGAAACAGACTCCAAAAGCAAATGCAAAGCCTAAAATCAAGACTAGACATTGACAGCTCTCTTGTGCATGCACTAATGATGCAAACACACCTGACTAGTAAGAAACAACTGTGAAGCCAATTGTCCAAATACTTTTGGTACCCTAAAATGGGGGGACTATGTACAAAATGTGCTATAATTTCTATACGGTTCATTTGATATGGATGAAAATACCTTCAAACTAAAGCTGACTGTCTGCACTTTAACCGCATAGTCATTGTATCATTCCAAATCCAAAGTGCTGGAATACAGAGCCAAAACAACAAAAAATGTGTCACTGTCCAAATACTTTTGGAGTTCACTGTATATATTAAACACAATTTAGTGTTTGAAAATATAACTGAGATGCACAAAAAACACTTGTATTTTATACAGTGTATTACTACTTCTAAAATGTTTTTTGCATATATATATATATATATATATATATATATATATATATATATATATATATATATATATTATATATAGATATATATTCAGTTGTGTAAAAAACAGTCCCAGATTTACAGCAAACTGAACAAAATGTCGTTTGTCTTGTTCTTACATGTGTGTCCTGTAGAGTTACACATTCAATGTAATCTGCTCTAAGTGTGAACGTGTTTCTTTTCATTTTTTTTTAAAAAAAAAAGGAATGGCACTATACCTATATATGATGTATCTTGTTTGTACATAGAATTTAATAACACATTTTGTTATATATATATATATATATATATATATATATATATATATATATATATATATATATATATATACCATCATTATATATATATATATATAACTTGAATAATTAAGCAAACCTTTTGAAGGAAACAATAATTTAATAATATTTTCAAAATGACTGGGAATTGTTTAATGGCTAAAATATTGCGTACACTAACATGTGGAGATACCTGTTCCAACTCCCTCTTCAGGTGATGCAATAGATTGACATTATTGACTCTTGTATTTTGTCTGTGACTAGCTTGGATACGACACATACTAATGTGCAGTTTGTATATTACTAACCCACAGAAACAGAACAAGTTTTATAAATACAATTATACACAGTATATGAATACGCTGTAATGTGGTAAGAATATGTTTCATTTTTGGTTTTATGAATCGACAGCTTGATATCTGAGAGCGAATTCTAGCTGTAACTGAGGGTCAACCACCATTACTAAAACAAACATTGTCCCTACTTTTACACTCCAGCCCAACCCTTCAATCTAGCAGTGACTGCTATGACATGCCAACACCGTCTGAAATTGAACACCCCCAGTAAATACATCCCGCATGCACCAGGGACACAGGTTTAGTTCTTTAGCCCCCTTACCTCCAGATCTGCCCCAGTTGTAGGATGTGGATGACTGACTGCAAGAGCCAGATGCAAAATGAACAAGATGCAGTCCTTTTCTTGCTAGTATGAGTTGCGGTGCTGCTGTTGCTGCTATTAGTTGTGGTGTTGCACTTGCTGGCTGTGGAAGTCTGTCTTTGTGGTGTTGAAGAACGGGCATCTGTGTCTCCATGTGCGGCTGATCCGCTCACCAGCTTCCCATCCACATGAGAGCCACTGGCAGCACCTGCGCTCTCCTCGGTGCTGAAATCATGTACGAACCACCTAAAGCTGAAGACCTGCACGGAAAACGAACCGAGCACCACGAAAAAGAGAGTGAGCCCGAACCACCAGTACTGGCCACGGAGATAATAGTCGACGGAGAGCCAAATATCTGTGCCCACATCGGCAAAATAGACGGCCACCGCGGCGAGAATCCAGAGAAAGTCCCACACCGAGTAGTTCTGCTGCTCCCTGCCCAGACGAAAGCACGGGGAAGAGGAGCCGCAA
Source organism: Polyodon spathula (assembly GCF_017654505.1). Classification (NCBI taxonomy): domain Eukaryota; kingdom Metazoa; phylum Chordata; class Actinopteri; order Acipenseriformes; family Polyodontidae; genus Polyodon; species Polyodon spathula. Next base: position 29,034,812 of record NC_054537.1, on the reverse strand, counting down.
CAGCAGGACTCTTCATCCACGTAGTCCACCTCCCCGGTTGCCGAATCTGGCTGAGATCCTGGGGCTAGCCCCTGCACCGAACCCGAATGATCGGAGTTTTGCAAAGGAGTAAAAGCCACGTCGCTTTTCTTCATCTTTAACACTCCATCCGACTTCGCGGCCATTATAGTAGCCCTCCCGTTATCTGACTGACACCGTATTTCTCCTTCTCCTTCCTTTCTCTCCTCCTCCTCCTTTCTCTTTCTATCTCTGTACCAGCGCACAGAAACTGGGCTGGGCAACCTCCTCTTCCGCCAGCTGCAGCGCCGCCTGTTCATAAGAAAGCAACACTTCCTCTCGGCAGCGGGTACGAATCATTTGTTCTACCAGGGTACACATTTAAACCATGACATCATTGTTATTTACTGGAGTTAAGCTTTCTCTTCGGAGTTGAGGAGTGTGGATCAGTAGGTTACACCCCCTTTCCCAAACACCCAAAAGAAAAAGAAAAAAAAAATAGTTAAGTGTGTTGATTCCATATTTCAGTGGAGAAAATTAAATACATGTAGACATTGCGTTTTACGTGGATTAGTTATCAGTGCACTCAAATGAACACTCTTTTATTTGTAATTGTAATTTAAAGCATAAATTCAAATTATAAATATGTACAAGTAAACACAATAATAACATACAAAATAAAAACATAGAGAGAAATATAATCTGATTTATGGTGTTTTAATATTAATCAGCAATAATAATGGTCTTAGCTTTAACCCTACCGGAGCGGTCTTCAGAAATTAGATTTTTTTTTAAGGCGAACTGCATGGAAATGTGAAGCCTGCATTTCACTGGAGTCGTGAAATCCGTGATAAAATATAGCGTTATTTGTCTGTATGAAAACATCTGGAAAATAAACAGAGTCAATAAACATGTCTCTTCATCTAACATATTTTCCAGTCTTTAAATTAATGCGTGAAAGTGACGTATGTGCAGCCGTGGTTTGAAATGTGTGCTCATTTATCCACCTGTAGTTCATCCCACTAATTCCTTTACATTGCGTAAAAAGGAAGTCAGCTACTTCTAAAAAGTAGGACCCTGCTGCAAAGGAGGTAAGTGGAGAGCGTCAACACTGAACTTTTGAAGGAGCTGGCATATTATTATGCAACTTGTCTGTGAATTGCTTACAATTGTTACCCAAATTGCATACTTATTTTTGAAGTTTGTTTATTTTATACATTGTTCCTCTCTTGTGTTGATGCATATCTGTCCTTGGGCTACTCATCCAAATTAAATAACCTGTGTTGATTAACCTTCAATCTGCTTTAGATTATTTATGGGGTCATAATTCTCAGTGGCATTTGAGGCTATATTATTATTATTATTATTATTATTATTATTATTATTATTATTATTATTATTATTATTATTATTATTATTGTATCACTAGCCTTATAATCAAGGGTTTTACATAAGGTTATTGATAGCTATGTAAGGCTGTGAGGAAATTGTTTTAAACCTATGTTTGCTGCTCTGCAGCAATGACTAGCTATTTTTTCTATGGGGTATCCTATTTTTTGTTGCAACAGTTTCCAGATGGTGGAAAGGTTAAAATGAAAGTAACTAGGCTTTTTTGTGTTGTTCCTTTATGATCCTTTTATTAGGCATGTCTTTGCTTATTAGCTTGCTCCCACTTCCCCATACTTTTAAACGTTTTCACAGATAGGAACACCATTTTATTCTTACAAAAAGAGTTACCAGATCATAATATACAATGGTCTATGATTCTGACTCAAATTAAGTGTAATCACATTATCAAAGGAGCATCGTCATTTAAATGTGCAGAGCTGCCATAAAAAACAAAAACTAAAATCACACTTATCTGATTCACATAAACACTAGATCGCACCTGCAGTACACTCTCAGAGCTAAAAAAAAGCATTTTCTAAAAGCATTTTTTTAAATAAAAATGATCAGTTTATTATAAAAGTACAACATTCTGTCATAAATAGAAATAAAAAGAACTTTAACCTTTCATCACAATTGTCACACTATTATAATAAGCTGAAAACAATAATTATTACTAACATAGTAGTTTGTTTTCCTGAGATTTGGTTGCTGCACACTTTTTTTCTCCCCCATGAAAACTCTGCTTTCTACCTACTGTCTGATAAGTTTTCCATAAGAGTTTCTGTAATTATAAGAACATTAGCTTAAATATCAACATGTAGATAAAACGGAAAACATAATATATATATATATATATATATATATATTATATATATATAATATATATAATATATATTGATAATATATATATATATATATATATTTTGCTAAACCCCTAAACTATATTGAAATACTATATTTACATAACACATCACAGTTGTGTGCAAGCGTTCATGACAGCTTTCCTTATTCTTGCAGTATGATTTACTTGTAAAGGTACTTGGAAATCAATTGGTTTTCATTGTTTTTAGGTTTTATTTTTAATCACGCTGACGTTCCTTTTTTTTTTTTCGAGCCGTCTCTATTCATTTAAATTCCTGGAAAACTGTTGTGTGAAACAAGTTCACTTTAGTTTTTTCTCTCATAACTTGATTGAGACTATGATTCCTTTTCAATGATAAATGTCAAAAAGGCAGCTCTTTATTTTTAAGTCAAACCGAATGCAAACAGCGAATTAAGTTAAAATTAAACTGATTTAATTAAATTGTAATTAAGAGAAATCAATTAGTTGCTAAACAGGTTATAACATTTTTGCAACGAGTCATTAAGATTTCATATCAGAGAAAAGCCATTTAACTGAAGTCGCTTTTTGTGTTCGGTTTGAACTAAAAATAAGGAGCTGCCTTTTTTTTACATTATCAGTGAAAAAGAATCATAGGATCGTTCAAGTTACATTAGAAAAAAAAAAGTTTTCCCAAGAGTTTAATTAAGAAACAGATTTGGCTCAATATAACTTTAAAGGAACAACAAAAATAAAAACCAAAACACGAAGAGCCCTACACAGAAGTACAATGACTGGCCAAAAATGTAGCAAAATGTAGGTAAAAATATGAAATCGCCTAACCTGCAATTTATGTGGTAATCTAATGTCTTGTGAGCCACAGCACCAATATAAACTGTGTGAGTTGTGTGCAGCTTTTTAACAACAATAGTGGAAACAGAAGGATATCAGGCACAACAGTGGGTACCTGTTCCACAGGCTTGTCCTTCAAAGCAGTGGCTGGACGTCCCTAAAAGCAGCAGGAAAACAATACCAGAAAGCACAACTCCACTCAGAAGAGAATGCAGCCTGTAGATGTTTTACAGTAGCAGAAATCACCTCAGAATAAAGTTCCTTTCACACTAGAGCTTCTACCTGGGTCTGGACACGAGTTCTGGCTACCCAGGTCACAATCCCACCTAGTGTGAAACCACATATCTGGGTTGTACCTGTGTTATCCCAGGTCTCAGTGACCCACCTCAGGATGTGGGTTGTTCGTAAGCCGACGAAATAACAAATATCCATGCCAGAGTGAAGGTTTCACTTCTGCAAGAAAAGTTTTTGTTTATTTCGTTTAGCCATATTTTTGTTGATTGAGACAGATTGCAGCAGGGATGAAGAAACATTTGCTTTAATCAGCATTTGGGCCGACAGTTCATCCAGGGAAGCTTGGAATAAAGCGTCCATAACAAGCTGCTTCTGAGACATTGATACACGTGTTGTTTACTTGTGTCTGTCACCCAGGTCAACCCTGCTTTATTAAAAGCAGTACGAAATCGCGTACCCGACCCGCATGACCCCGGGTAGATTCTGATCTGAGTAGATCATGCTAGTGTGAAAGGTGCGTAAGACACTTATCAACACTCAAACAATTTGCCAGGAGCTACTCTGTTATATTACCTGAACCCCTCCAGGATAGTCAAGTTAGAGTTGTTTGCTTACTGTGGGAGCTTTCAATGCATAAGAGGCCTCCTGGTGATGTACATCAAAAGCCTATTTTATGTTAATCTTTAAGGATGAGTGCAAGTTTTACAGTATTGCATGTGTTATTATTCATTTGTAATATTGAGACAAAACTTATTATTCCATTATTTTATTGTCATTCTAATGTGACTGGTGCACCTTCATTGTATGAAAGACATACCACAGAATAACAAAAGATACATATTAAACATATGTGGCCACATATGTTTTTGAACTACAACTTTTTCAAACTAGCCAAAAAATGTACTCTGCATACCTGCTGCATGGAAAAATGTAATGTAACGTTCATCAGTTTTGAGTGAAGCAGGACTCAGGAGACAAGGTGGGATTACGAATAATACTGGTTTATTATTCTGGTTGAAAACGATAAAAAATAAAAAAAATATAATAAAAATAAAAATAAAAATAAAAGGAATCTAATCTAGCTATGTTACTCTCTCAAAACCCTTCCGTACCCGATCACCCAACTCTCCCGCTCTCGTTCCCACTCTCCAGACTTGCCTCAAGATCCTCCCAACTCGCTTCACAGCACAGTCCCTTTCTTTCAGACAGTCTGTCTCTTATGGTCACTCAGCATCCCTCTCAGGCTCAAGTCTTTGCACGGTCTGCCCTGCAGGGGCATGCCCCTGTTATATAGCCTCAGTTGGGGTCCCGCCTACTACCCGGATTGACCAGTCAGTTCCATTCCCCGTGACCATCTGGCTCCCACCAACTCAACCTTTTCCAGAAACCATCCACTTCCTATGCAGAACAATATATCACACAGTTAATTTGCAATAAGAAGAACAACCCTGTGATGGTACATTAGGCACTTACTGTATGTGGCTTGCATTTAAATAGCAAGTTTATTTATTTATTTTTGCTTTCAAACATGGTGACTTCATCCTTTTTTTATTTTCTTAAGCCGTTCAGCAATATGTTTGTAGATGCAGTACAATCATTTAAGTACTTTGCCGTTCCTGCTCCTGAGGGTTATTAGCATGAAAAACTGGGATAAAACCCCTTTGTAGTCCGATAGCATGTGACTGCAGATATATGTACAATGTGTGGAGGCAGTGCAGCCTAGTGGTTAAAGCATGCACCGGCAGCTGAGACTTTATTTTTTATTGCACTGCAGCCAACCCACACGACCTGGTCTCCTGTCATACTCGTACCAACTTTGCCCATGATAAAAGCATATCTAAGGGTAATAAGTATAGTGAAATCATTGTGCAACACAAAGAGGTACAATATACTGAAGAATGGTAATATATGTGGCCAACTTTGGCAAATGTGCAATACAATTAAATATTTGCATGTGAAAATTGTAAAATGTATAATATGTAAGGGTATAATTTATAACTTCTCTTGAGTATGTAACACATCTATCAGGCTACCCTTGGAATATAAATCCTGAAAATTCACATCTCCAACTCAGTTGGATTATTCATTGGACTATGTTTTACTCATTATCTGAACTATTTCTTAGCTGGTACAGGAAGATGTATATGCCAGGGATTTTCCCCATTACAGTGCTTCATAATATTAAGAATGTTAACCTACTGCCAAGTCTTTTTTCCATCATGGCCAATCTCAATTTTGGAAAGCCTTCCGACTGATCTTGTTTTAATTTTAAAAGATTCAAAAATAGGTAGTTCGAAAATAAGAAACTAAAAACAAGACATTTATGAGTAAAACATGATCATCATGTCATGTCAGAAATCGTGATCAATAAAAAAAGTAAATGTAAAAAAAAAACCCTACCATTGGTGTCTCGTACATATAAAACCACCAGTACTCATATATAAATTGACATGATTAGATTAGATCGAATCAGAATGGGAAGGAGTGATTGATGAAGTCAAACATATAGGAGGCTGTGTGGTCCAGTGGTTAAAAAAATGCCCTGGTTCAAATCCTGGCTCACTCACTGACTCACTGTGTGACCCTGAGCAAGTCACTTAACCTCATTGTGCTCTGTCTTTCAGATGAGATGTTGTTGTAAGTGAGTCTGCAGCTGATGCATATTTCACGCATCCTAGTCTCTATAGGTTGCCATGGATAAAGGTGCCTGCTAAATAAACAAATAATAAAACTAAACACACATTTATCATAATACTGTAAATGCATCTGTGAAAAGAAATGTCACATACTGTACAAATTGAAGAGCTAATGTTTTGTGGATAACGGAACTTCTTTTGTTTATGGTGGTTTGTTAGCATCAATATAAAACTCCATAAAAGAAAAAAAAAAGTTTCATAGAAGCTGCTTTCTTACTGATTTCTATTTCTGTATCTCCTGCATAACCTACTGTAGGAAGTTTCTTTTCCAACACAAATGTGCTTGAGTTTTTAAACAAATTTACAAGAGCGAGTAGTTCTTGACAGGCACTGGCTTACATACAAAAACATATAATCTTTCTTCACTCAGATGCTTAAAATGATGCTACTTTTTAAATAAAATCACAAATATATAGATTATGGTGCACCAGTATTGAACTAATGTAGTGAAATATTGCTATTTTTAACAGAATTGCTACTAGAATTGATAACTTCATAGCTTATTGTGACAAAGTGCCCGCCCCTGTGTATATTATCTGTTATGTGTTGCGTGTGGTGTGTTAAATGTTGGTGTATAGTCACTGGTACACGGGATATAAATGGGTCTGTGTAACATTAGTGTTTAAAATGTATACTTGTATTTAGGCACGATGATTGCACAGCACTTCACGTGCAAGTAAAAAGTAATAATATGTGAGAATGGGGAATTGCACTTTATTAATTCACATGCAGTTGTACCGAGACTCCAATTGAATGATTGATTAGCAGTCGAGTCTTGATACAGCTGCATAAAAACAGCATGTTTTCACATGAGTTGGGTGTTTGGTGAATGGAGAACGGGATTGGAGACGGAGGTAAAGAGAATAATAAGAATAAGAATAATAATAGTCATAAAATATCTGCTCACCATGTTTTGTTTAGTCCGTTTTGTTTGTCTGTTTATTTTGGCGAATGTGCCATGTCCTTGTGTTTCTGTTTGTTACCACCGTTTATTTTCTGTTCTGTTTATTTATTAAACTCCACCTCTCTGCTGTTTATTTTCCTGTTTCTGGTCTGACGCCACCCACTCCGGCCGTCTTTGTGACACTTATGTAAAGGGAATAATCAATATTTGAAATGTACTATCTTTCAAGTCCTCTACTTGAGTGAACTTGTGTACCTCTGTGACAGGATAGCTTGTGTGGTGACATCAGGCCAGGAAATGTAGGACACATATTTAATAAACAAACAAACATTTTTAAACAAAAAACACTGGAACAAACAAAGCGGCATGGTGGGCAAAACAAATAGACAGACAAAATAGACACAAAACAAAACAAGTATCTTTTTTTTTTTTTTTTTTAGATATTGGGTCCTTTCTCTCACAACTCACTGTATCTCAGTCTCTCATAAGAACATAAGAACATAAGAAAGTTTACAAACGAGAGGAGGCCATTCGGCCCATCTTGCTCGTTTGGTTGTTAGTAGCTTATTGATCCCAAAATCTCATCAAGCAGCTTCTTGAAGAATCCCAGGGTGTCAGCTTCAACAACATTACTGGGGAGTTGATTCCAGACCCTCACAATTCTCTGTGTAAAAAAGTGTCTCCTATTTTCTGTTCTGAATGCCCCTTTTTCTAAACTCCATTTGTGACCCCTGGTCCTTGTTTCTTTTTTCAGGTTGAAAAAGTCCCTTGGGTCGACACTGTCAATACCTTTTAGAATTTTGAATGCTTGAATTAGGTCGCCACGTAGTCTTCTTTGTTCAAGACTGAACAGATTCAATTCTTTTAGCCTGTCTGCATATGACATGCCTTTTAAGCCCGGAATAATTCTGGTCGCTCTTCTTTGCACTCTTTCTAGAGCAGCAATATCTTTTTTATAGCGAGGTGACCAGAACTGCACACAATATTCAAGATGAGGTCTTACAAGTGCATTGTACAGTTTTAACATTACTTCCCTTGATTTAAATTCAACACTTTTCACAATGTATCCGAGCATCTTGTTAGCCTTTTTTATAGCTTCCCCACATTGCCTAGATGAAGACATTTCTGAGTCAACAAAAACTCCTAGGTCTTTTTCATAGATTCCTTCTCCAATTTCAATATCTCCCATATGATATTTATAATGTACATTTTTATTTCCTGCGTGCAGTACCTTACACTTTTCTCTATTAAATGTCATTTGCCATGTGTCTGCCCAGTTCTGAATCTTGTCTAGATCATTTTGAATGACCTTTGCTGCTGCAACAGTGTTTGCCACTCCTCCTACTTTTGTGTCGTCTGCAAATTTAACAAGTTTGCTTACTATACCAGAATCTAAATCATTAATGTAGATTAGGAATAGCAGAGGACCTAATACTGATCCCTGTGGTACACCGCTGGTTACCACACTCCATTCTGAGGTTTTTCCTCTAATCAGTACTTTCTGTTTTCTACATGTTAACCACTCCCTAATCCATGTACATGCGTTTCCTTGAATCCCAACTGCGTTCAGTTTGAGAATTAATCTTTTGTGTGGGACTTTGTCAAAAGCTTTCTGGAAATCTAAATAAACCATGTCATATGCTTTGCAATTATCCATTATCGATGTTGCATCCTCAAAAAAATCAAGCAAGTTAGTTAGGCACGATCTCCCTTTCCTAAAACCATGTTGACTGTCTCCCAGTACCCTGTTACCATATAGGTAATTTTCCATTTTGGATCTTATTATAGTTTCCATAAGTTTGCATATAATAGAAGTCAGGCTTACTGGTCTGTAGTTACCTGGTTCAGTTTTGTTTCCCTTTTTGTGGATCGGTATTACGTTTGCAATTTTCCAGTCTGTCGGTACCACCCCTGTGTCAAGAGACTGCTGCATGATCTTGGTTAGCGGTTTGTAAATAACTTCTTTCATTTCTTTGAGTACTACTGGGAGGATCTCATCCGGCCCAGGGGATTTGTTTATTTTAAGAGCTCCTAGTCCCTTTAACACTTCTGCCTCAGTTATGCTAAAGTTATTTAAAACTGGATAGGAACTGGATGACATGTGGGGCATGTTGTCCGTATCCTCCTTTGTAAAAACTTGTGAAAAGTAATCATTTAACATATTTGCTATTTTTTTTTCTTCCTCTACGATTTTGCCATTTGTATCTCTTAAACATTTAATCTCCTCTTTGAATGTTCTCTTGCTGTTGTAATATTGGAAAAACATTTTGGAATTGGTTTTAGCTCCCTTAGCAATGTTCATTTCTATTTCTCTCTTGGCCTTTCTAACTTCCTTTTTGACTTGCGTTTGCAGTTCTGTGTACTCTTTCTGCGTACTTTCTTTTTGGTCCTTTTTTAATGCTCTGTAAAGTGCCTTTTTTCGCTGAATATTTTTTTTAATTGATCTATTAAACCATTTTGGCAATTTAGTTTTACATTTAGATTTGTCTACTTTAGGGATGTAATTGTTTTGCGCCTCTAGTACTACATTTTTGAAGAACAACCATCCTTCTTCTGTGGGTGTTTTCTCTATTTTACTCCAATCTACTTCTGTTAGTCTCTGTTTCATGCCTTCATAGTTTGCTTTTCTAAAATTGTAAACCTTAACTTTAGTCTTTATTTTTGGGGATTTAAAAAACACTTCAAATGAGACCATGTTGTGGTCTGAGTTTGCCAGTGGTTCTCTGACCTCTGTTTTAGTTATTCTATCTTCGTTATTTGAAAAGACTAAATCAAGGCATGCCTCCCCTCTAGTGGGTGCCTTGACAAATTGTGTTAGGAAGCAGTCATTTGTCATTTCCACCATTTCTATTTCATCCTTCGCGCTACCCACCGGGTTTTCCCATTTTATTTGGGGGAAGTTGAAATCCCCCATTAGTATGGCTTCTCCTTTGCTACACGCATTTCTAATGTCATTGTATAACAGATTATTGTGCTCACCGTCTGAATCTGGCGGTCTATAGCATGCTCCTATTATTATGCCTTTTGAATTTTTGTCTGTTATTCTGACCCATATTGATTCGGTTTTATTTTCTTTGTCCAGGTTTAACACCTGGGCTTCAAGACTGTTTCTTATGTATAGCGCTACCCCTCCTCCTCTTCTGTCCTGCCTGTCTTTCCTATACAGTGTATACCCACAAATATTATATTCGTCCCCATCACTCTCAGACAACCAAGTTTCTGTAACACCTATCACATCATAGTTACCTGTTAGTGCAGTAGCTTCAAGTTCTAGAATTTTGTTTCTGATACTTCTAGCATTTAGATAAATACATTTAATGGTTGTCTTACCTGAGTTGTTGTCCTTGTTTTGATGCGGTCTCCCTTCTGTTTTTTTGTTGATTTCTCCCCCCTTCCTTTCTAGTTTAAATGCTTCCGAACCTGCTCGAGGATCTTTTCTCCGAGTAGACTAGTTCCCTTGTTATTTAAATGCAGTCCATCCCGTCTATACAGATAGTCCTCGTTGTAGAATGTGGTCCAATGATCAAGATAGGTGAAGCCTTCCCGTGTGCACCACGTCTTCAGCCATGCGTTTTGATTAATTATTTCCAGCTGTCCATATGGTCCTTTGCAAGGTGCGGGTAGTATACCAGAAAATACCACAGTTTTGGTTTTCTCTTTTAATTTCCTTCCTAGCTCTCTGAATTTGTTTTGCAGGGATTTTGGTCTGTCTCTTCCAATGTTGTTTGTACCGATGTGGACGACTACTACCGGGTCGTCTCCTGTTCGTTCTAGGAGCCTGTCCACGTTCTCAGTGATGTGCTTGACCGAGGCTCCCGGAAGGCAGCACACTGTTGTAGTAAGGGGGTCCAAACTGCGAACTGAACTTGCTGTGTTTCTCAATATGGAGTCCCCAACAATCATGACCTCCCTTCTTTTTGCTGTCTGGTCACCACTGTCAATAGGGTCCTGGATGTTGTTCCTTTCATTCTCTTGTTGTTGGTTCTGCTCATCACAATTCTGAAGTGACTCAAATCTGTTGGTTGTTTTGATTTCTGGTGGTTGTGTTTGACGAAGTTTCTTTTTTTCCCTGCTTCTGCCTACCTGAACCCAGCTGTTCTGACCTATCTCCCTGGTGGCTTTCAGTCTGTTAGGGGTGATGCAGACTTCCATGAATTGTGGGTGTGCCAGTTCCTCAAGATCCTGTTGCTGTCTCACTTCTTCCAGCTCCATTTCTAGCATACTTACTAGTTTATGCAAATCCTGGATCGCGCGGCACTTTACGCACACTTGGTTTAGCTCCGCTGGGTTTTCTCGGATTTCCCACATCAAGCAGGTGTCACAGATTACTGGCTTGAAGACCATGTTGAGGGTTTTTTTTTTTTTTGAAGTTTGGTTTCTTCTGCAGCTGTCAACCTGCTTTCAACCTGCTTCGAAACTGCTCTGTACTTTTCCACGCCTGTACTTCTCCCACTCGCTGTCGCTTCCACTCGCTGTCGCTGGGAAGACTGCCTCGTTTAACTGCGTTGTTCTGCTGTGCTGTTGGCTCCTCCCCTCGCCCGTGTCTCAAAACGGCGCTGAATTTGAATCAGCTGCTCCGAGTTTCAGCTTGTTTGTTATCAGAAAAACACACGCGTCTGTCTGACTTTGAGCTGCTGCTATGTTTCCCCAATGTCCTCTGTTTTCTGATTAAAGCAATTCAAGATGCAATTTCTCCTTTCTGCTTCGAAACTGCTCTGTACTTTTCCACGCCTGTACTTCTCCCACTCGCTGTCGCTGGGAAGACCCCACTTGCTGTCGCTGTTCTGCTTCTGAACACACCAGCCCCCAGTGAGTGATTGTGCCTCTATATATACAGCTGTGCTGGGACTCGGTTGCTAATTAATCATTTGTACAATCCCCATGCCCGCATACAAATATATAAATACATACAAATATACATTTTAAATCATCCGTCCTACATAACGTGCACCACTACTTGCTGCTGAAGACCATTTGTAGGTGCTTAGTTCATTCTCCCTGTGATGGGGAACTCCCCGCCCCTGTGCATATTTTTTGTTTTGTGTTATTTTGTATTTGTTGTAGTATCATTTAAAGATACTGTCTTGTGTTTGAATTTTATTTTGTTAATTATTTTACAGCATGGAAGGGGTTAAAATTCCCCATTCATGCTAAACTCGTGTAGAATGTATGCAGATTGATTAATTTATTATAAACTGGAGATGGTCACATGTATAAAAACCCGCTGCTTTGGCAGAACAGGGTTGGTTTGGTTCAGAGGAAAGACGTGCGTTGTGAGTGAAATTAAATACTATAGAAAACAATTTTAAACCAGCGCGTTACTAGTTTTGTGTTTGTTTTTTGTCTGTTTTGGCCACCATGCTGTTTGTTTTGGAAACATGTTTTAGTTTCATGTTCAAATCTTTTATTTTGTTTTGCAATAAATATGCGCATCAGCGTTTCATACCCATAGACTGTCTGTGTCCATTCCCTTCCTGGTCTGACGTCACCCTCAAGCCATCTTGCCACAATCCCAAAAGGGCTTTTTGCTTCACCAATGTGAGAAGGTTAAAAAAAGAAACTCATCTGATTATTAGTCCCACCTTCAACACCTAGGCCCCAGCTTCTGGAAACACTGGTGCTCACAGAATTGTCACGTAAATCCAATATGCCACTAAAATGTATTTTAAGGAAAGTGAGTAGTTGGGAAACAAAGGAGATGCTGAATAACACTCCTATTATTATATAAGGGGAAAAGGCTTATCTTAACAAATGGTTTGTGGACATCAATTGAAATGTGCATGTGAAAAAGGCATCTATTATTGACAGAAATTCCAAACTGATCAATCAATCAGAAATCCAATGAGTTTCATCATTTCCTGTGGTTTACATTTACACCCTCCTTTTGCTTATGTGTGTATAGATGCCAAAAAAGTAGCTTGTCTCTGGGGTCCTCATTATTATTTTATATTGTTAGTATTATTATTTGTTTTATCCAAGGTGACTTATAGAGACTAGGGTGTGTGAACTATGCTTACAATAATGTCTCACCGGAAAGATGTAGTGTAAGACGATTAAGTGAATTGCTCAGGGTCACACAATGAGTGAGCTGTGATTTAAACAGGGGACCTCCTGGTTACAAGCCCTTCTCTTTAACCACTAGACCACACAACCTTCTACCACTAGACCACACAGCCTCATGCCTGCCATGAACACATCGTGAGACTGGAGCTGGGCTGCTCTTATTGAAGAAATCACTGGAGAACACTGTTACATGATATGCAAGAGAGGAAAAAAGAAATATTTTCAAATATGTACTTATTTTTATTTTAATGTATTTATCTGGGACAACTTACTGAGACCCAAAGTCCCAAGTGACACAATATAAATTAACGCAGTCACAAAAAAACAAAAGTTTTTCATGATTATTTTATGAGGCTAGGGACACTGGATGATAATTGAGAATCCACACAGGCAAATGACCTCATTTATGAGTTAGGGGGCTGGGGGGAAACAATCACAATACATATTTTGGAATCTGCTCTACACAAGTGCCCAACCACCTGAGGTGTGATGTTATCCCAGCACAATTATTCCTTTAATATAAGATTGGTATTTGAAATACTCTATCCTGATTGGGCAAAACAGGTCACATGGGGTTGTTGATATTATAGCATATCACCATGGGTCGGCACTTTTTCTCAATAAGGGGCAAATCACTGGTAGAAATCCATACATAACTAAAATTTTGAAAAATAAAAAAATAGCATACATATTGGAAATCATCGTAATAAACACGACTGATGAGATTTATGTAAATGTTGACCTTTTGGTGTTACCAAAGTGTACATGAGATATCTAATGAGTTTGAATCACCAATGATTAATTAAAGCAGAGAAAAAAAGCAAAAGTAAATATTCAAATCAATTCAAAACTTGCCAATCTGCTCTTTCTCAGTGAACTACAACGTTTTGAAAATAAACAGTTAAAAAAAAAAATCTTAAACTTTCAGCTTTTTACAAAATATTTGCATCACCCTTAAAAGAGACTTTGGTGGTTAAATGGATGTTTTGTATACTGTTGCTTCCAGTCTGTCCGTTCTTCTCCTCTGGTTGGTCTGCCTGTCTGCTGCCACTGGTCCCATCGCCTAGGCAATTGTGTGATCTGATGCAGAATATTTAAAAATGCATCTTGACAATTCCTGCCATACATTTCCCTCCATATAAATTTGTCCAGGTACGATGGTATCATCTCTTCTAGTGTGCCTCGCATTGTTTTAAATCATTTCTTAACACTGGCCAAGTAGTTATCCACATTGTCCAGCCATAAGTAACCAGGCATTACATGCAAATAAAGTCATTCTCGCCACTATGAGGAAGCACAAATCTGATGTGGATACTTCCTTTTACTACACCGGGTAATGAAGGATGATTGAAAGAAAAAATAAAACAGCACTCTCACCTGATACTGTTGCAGTTCTTGTGAGGAAGGGTATGCGTGATTTAAAGTCAGATTAAAAACTAACAAACCAAGAATTACAAGAAATATAACAAATCAAATACAGAAGAACTGCACTTTCAATGGCTATGTTTAATTCAACATCTATAAATCACCTTTTTTTTTAATTAATTATTTTTTTGTTTTTATTTTTTAAAAAGTTAATGTATATGGAATTTTTTTTTTCTTAGCTCATCTTTAGGCTGAAGGATATTTAATAAAATAACTTTTTTATTAATTAGAAAATGTTTTTTCTTTTTTTTCAATTTAGTTAGTTAATCCTTTTTATAAGCAGAAACAAGGCATGACAAGGTATGTGATATACTCATAATATCACCACATCCTGGCCTTGCAACGCACCCAGGGCACAGTCATATTAGAGTATATTACACACCCTGTCATGTCTTATTGCTTCCATGCCACCTACTTCAAATTATTTATCAAGCCATATTGTTTATCCCACCACCCCCATGCAGAACTAATCATCCTGGATATAGTTTTGGCGGAAATGCATGTTTTGTTTTTATTGGCTAGTTACAATCACAGCAATTAGAAGTAAAATGCTGGTTCATCATCTGTACTTTTTATGCACAGAATATCCAAATGACAAGGATCACAACTGGAATTAAATACTTCTACTCAACGCCAACACTACAGTACCAACTTTAGCATTGTCTGATTGGGAAATAGCAGAACATGTGTGTTATATGCTGTTATATGTTTTGATGTAGTAGCTGTAGGCATACAGCAAAACAGTGTCTGAACTTTGCTCTTAGATAGGTTAGCCAATAATGGAACAGTTTAGTGTCTAGACTGTTGGTAAAGAAACCAACACCAATCTAGAAGAGTTTCATGACATAGAATTTCTTTATCAGTAATACTCCTCTAACTTTGATAACTTTCTGCATGATTATATATACTATATATATATATATATATATATATATATATATATATATATATATATATATATATATATATATATAACTGTATATATTAACTGTATATATTAAAGCACAAACGCAGAGACATATTTCATGGCTGGTAACGTCATGGACATAAGATATTATATTAATATAAATTACAATGGTTGCTCTGTGTCCCAAAACCAGTTACTGTTAGAATTGCAATAACTCAAAACTAGCAAGCCAGCCAGATCAGTGGGGTGTTGAGTTCTAAAAAACATGAAATTCACCCCACGTCCATAATGAAGACACATTCCCAGAGCAACACCTACCAGGCAGGAAAGGTTTTAACATCCATTCCACTGGGATTTCAATCCATCTGTCTCCACTGGAACTTAAGGGAAGTGTTTCTGAATGAGTCTAGAGTGCGAGTGTTCTGCATTCTAAAGGGTGCAAAAAAACATGGACTTGGACTTCTCAGCCGCACTCGAACCTCATACAGCTCACCCAGGTCTTCTTGAAGGTTAATTTAGAAAACAGCACATAAGCAATAATAAATAAACAGTCGATTTTACAATATGTAATGCCTACTTTGTGAGCGGTGGTTCAGTGCATGTGGCAATGAGACTGTGAGCAGATGGAGTTTAACATCTTTGAAAAAAAGCTGTGTCTCAGAGAAACAACACTCAAAGAGCTGTCATTCTTGGGATATTATAAACCTCCAACTTCTACCAATCAGGAAGTTCTGTCAGCAGGTACTACCTCACGGTAGGTGACCACGGAATATATTTCAATGGAATCTTTTGCTTAATATTACTTCCTATCTGATAGATTATTTTATATATATATATATATATATATATATATATATATATATATATATATATATATATATATATATTCGTATGAGCTTAACATGCAGCCTACAGCACTCAGTATTCCCAGGTGGTCTCCCATCCAAATACTAACCAAGCCCAACATTGCTTTGCTTAAGCATTGCATGGTAAGTTCGATTTGAAGAGCTTTTTGCCATCAGAGACGTTGCCCAGGATACGATATATGTAAAGTATATATATAAATTCTGCTACTATGTGGTAAAAAGATTGTCATTTTGTATATCATGTACTAAAATCCTTAACAGAAAATTTAATAGAATTGGAAAAGGGTTCTCTAGGAAATTTTAAATAGTGGCTGATATTTCCCAGATTTAGAGGCAATAACTGAGATGTTAGATTTCAGTTTACATATTTCTATTAATTAGTCATTGTGACAGAGATCGAATGATTCTTGGTGTTAGATCTCCCTCCCGACCCACAAGGGTGTGGTGTAAAGGGAACAGAATACCCTGGATTAAATGGCACAACAGTTTATTCTCAGGGTTAGGTGGAAGTCTGCCATCTAGAAAGGGGGCAGAGCTATGGTACACGAAACCAATGACCCAGATGGGAAACGACGTGCCATCCACAGATTGGAGGAGTGGATGTGCTCATTGACCAAGGGGTCATGGGTGATGTTATAAAAAGGAGACGTAGTGATGAGATTCATTCCTTTCTGAATGGTTACATTAAATGACCAGAAGAAGAACCTGTGCTGTGAAACAGGGGTGTTTTGTTTAATTTGTCATTTGCTGGCTTCCGGGAGAAAAAGTTGATATACTGCTGTTCTCTTGAAATGCTAATTTTAAAAAAATCAACAACAAAGCATGTTGTACAAAACAAGCTCAGTTAAATAGAAAATGATTCAATGTGAAAATCATACAAATACAGAAACTGCCAAGTACCCATGATCTTGGGTGTTTAATTCCTCCTGTGGGAGCCGTTAATACTCTTCAATGTTGCTCTTCAATGTTATTTATTACACTTCCTTGCTACAGTTCAGCTTAACAGCTTGGGTGTTTACTGCAGGCAGCTACTCTACTGCTAATAAATAAATACATAAATAATAATATATATATTTATATATATATATATATATATATATATATATATATATATATATATATATATATATATACATAAACTAAAACTAAATTAATACTATCGCTTTATACTTGGGAGTGTACAGTATAATAGGATGTTGTACTTTAGTTAAGTCGTTGCTATAAGGTTCTGTGATATGGCTTTTTCATGGTTGCATCTGAAGTATCTGAGGATGTTAGTGATCTTACATAATAAAAGCTGGTCTTAAATAGTCGCTGGTCTTCAACAGGCGCTGGGGCTACTGGCAAATATTGTTGTGGCAGAGCAAAGCTCTGCCCTTTTTAAATTGGCAGGGATGGGGTTAACTTCCCCTACCTGCCTGGGTTTATTATGTTCAGGTGGCTGGGGTTGATTAGTTGATTAGGTTGATTAACGATCAATCAGCGCCCAGCCACCTGATATAAAAGGAGGCCTCTGCTTCTCATTTGGGAGAGGGAGCTGAGGAAGCAGGTTGGTGTTTGTTTTGTGGTTTTTGAATTTTCTAAATCCAGTGAAGGCATTGCCCAGCCTGGAAACTTTATTTTTGTGAGTTTTGTTTTTGCTTTATTTGTGTTTGAGTATCTGTTATTTTGCCCTTGTGCACTTTATTTTTGTTTATTTATAATAAAATAGTTATTTTTTTGAACTGCAGTCTGTCTCTGGGCCTCTATCCACTCGCCAGCCTGCCACATTTGGTGTCAGAAGTGGGATAGCGCCACCTAGAGGCTCAGAGCAGTATTTATTTTTTTTTTTTGAAAAAAAAAAATGGGAAAGAAGAGCAGACAGTGGAAAAGGCAGGACAAGCAGCAGCTGAAGAAATGTAAGCTGCTGCAGCCACCGCTGGAGGACCCGGCCAGCCTCTTCCCCTGGTGTTCCTGGTGTGGGAAGGAGGACCATCGTTGGCGGTCCTGCCCAGACGTGCCACCGGCAAACTGGTGTGGCCGGTGTGAGGAGGACGGCCACAACTGGGCAGGATGCCCCTACAACCAGGCCCAGGAAGAGGTGCCGTGTTCACCCCGGGCATCAGGGGCCACCCCACTACCTCCAGCACCACCACCTTCACCACCGTCCCAGGAGATCTGGGACTGGTTGATGCACCCTGAGGCAGACCTCGTCCACGATCTCCCCATAGTTATCAACACGCTGTGGCGTCGAGATGGGGAGAGGTGGGAACAGTGGGAGGAACAGCACCACCCGGCCTCCTTCCCAGAGGTTGCCCTCATGGTGGTTAATTACCTGGCGGTAGACATGGGAGATCCACCGGTCACTCCAATAAAGAGAGGTGAGCCGCCTTCCCGAGAGCCAGAGAGGGGTGAGCCGCCTTCCCGGGAGCCAGAGAGGGAGGAGGATCTGCCGTCGCTCCCAGAGCCAGAGAGGGAGGAGGATCTGCCGTCGCTCCCAGAGCCAGAGAGGGAGGAGGATCCTCCGTCGCTCCCAGAGCCAGAGAGGGAGGAGGAGCTGCCGTCGCTCCCAGAGCCAGAGAGGGGTGAGGAGCTGCCGTCGCTCCCAGAGCCAGAGAGGGGTGAGGAGCTGCCGTCGCTCCCAGAGCCAGAGAGGGGTGAGGAGCTGCCGTCACTCTCAGAGCCAGAGAGGGGTGAGGAGCTGCCGTCGCTCCCAGAGCCAGAGAGGGAGGAGGAGCTGCCGTCGCTCCCAGAGCCAGAGAGGGAGGAGGAGCTGCCGTCGCTCCCAGAGCCAGAGAGGGAGGAGGATCTGCCGTCGCTCCCAGAGCCAGAGAGGGAGGAGGATCTGCTGTCGCTCCCAGAGCCAGAGAGGGAGGAGGATCTGCCGTCGCTCCCAGAGCCAGAGAGGGAGGAGGATCTGCCGTCGCTCCCAGAGCCAGAGAGGGAGGAGGAGCCGCCGTCACTCCCAGAGCCAGAGAGGGGTGAGGAGCCTCCGTCGCTCCCAGAGCCAGAGAGGGAGGAGGATCTGCCGTCGTCCCCAGAGCCAGAGAGGGGTGAGGAGCCGCCGCCGCTCTCAGAGCCCGAGAGGGAGGAGCCGCCGCCGCTCTCAGAGCCCGAGAGGGAGGAGCCGCCGCCGCTCTCAGAGCCCGAGAGGGAGGAGCCGCCGCCGCTCTCAGAGCCCGAGAGGGAGGAGCCGCCGCCGCTCTCAGAGCCCGAGAGGGAGGGGCCGCCTCCGCCACCAGAGGGAGCCGGGCCGCCGCCTCCGCCACCAGAGGGAGCCGGGCCGCCGCCTCCGCCACCAGAGGGAGCCGGGCCGCCGCCTCCGCCACCAGAGGGAGCCGGGCCGCCGCCTCCGCCACCAGAGGGAGCCGGGCCGCCGCCTCCGCCACCAGAGGGAGCCGGGCCGCCGCCTCCGCCTCCGCCACCAGAGGGAGCCGGGCCGCCGCCTCCGCCTCCGCCACCAGAGGGAGCCGGGCCGCCGTCGCCGCCTCCGCCACCAGAGGGAGCCGGGCCGCCGTCGCCGCCTCCGCCACCAGAGGGAGCCGAGCCGCCGTCGCCGCCTGTCGCCGCCTCCGCCACCAGAGGGAGCCGGGCCGCCGTCGCCGCCTCCGCCACCAGAGGGAGCCGGGCCGCCGTCGCCGCCTCCGCCACCAGAGGGAGCCGGGCCGCCGTCGCCGCCTCCGCCACCAGAGGGAGCCGGGCCGCCGTCGCCGCCTCCGCCACCAGAGGGAGCCGGGCCGCCGTCGCCGCCTCCGCCACCAGAGGGAGCCGGGCCGCCGTCGCCGTGCTACCTTGGAGATTCGGGGCCCCCTCAACCAAAGAAGGCTTGGGGGCTCCGACATCAACCCCGCCCACCACCACCCACCATAACAGCCCACCCAAGGGACATAATTGGACTCTTGGGGGGGGGGGGTGGGGGGAAGGGGGGAGTTGGCCGATTGCGGCCGGTGTACGTTGTACATGGGGGGAGGTGTGTGGCAGAGCAAAGCTCTGCCCTTTAAATTGGCAGGGATGGGGTTAACTTCCCCTACCTGCCTGGGTTTATTATGTTCAGGTGGCTGGGGTTGATTAGTTGATTAGGTTGATTAACGATCAATCAGCGCCCAGCCACCTGATATAAAAGGAGGCCTCTGCTTCTCATTTGGGAGGAGGGAGCTGAGGAAGCAGGTTGGTGTTTGTTTTGTGGTTTTTGAATTTTCTAAATCCAGTGAAGGCATTGCCCAGCCTGGAAACTTTATTTTTGTGAGTTTTGTTTTTGCTTTATTTGTGTTTGAGTATCTGTTATTTTGCCCTTGTGCACTTTTATTTTTGTTTATTTATAATAAAATAGTTATTTTTTTGAACTGCAGTCTGTCTCTGGGCCTCTATCCACTCGCCAGCCTATTGTAAATAGGTTTTACTGTACTCTAAATTAGGATCTCTGGTGACCTTTGTGTGGATAATCTACACATAGACTTAATAAATAAAACATGCTGTAATAATTGTTGGATTGACAGGGGCAGTAGTGGCCATGGGAAAAGCCAAAATGGAAGCATATGGAATATATTTAAAATCAACCTCCTGGCAGGAAGTCTGACTACAATTCCAGGCTCAGCTCTGCAGCTCTGTTTGTGCAAGATTAGCTCTAAATCTTTTTTCATTGTTCTGCCGCTCAACCATATTTATTCCAGTCCTATCCTAGATTGCATCTCTGGGACTCCTAGTCCTCCCGATTCACCAATTACTTATCATTTCCTCTGAAAAACTATGAAAGTGGGGGGTATAAGTCAAATTAACTCGAAATTAAATATATATATATATATATATATATATATATATATATATATATATATATATATATATATATATATATATATATATATATATATATATATATATATATATATATATATAAAAATATTAAAAACTAATTAAATCATGTTAAAGCTTGTTGAATAAGGGCCTATAATACAGTAGAGTGACTATTGTATTGTTAGAGACCAAGTCTCATCTCATCTGGAAACAACTACCTACTGATGATACCAACCACATGCACACCCTTGTTGCATGTAGTAAAGGTAACAAGAAGCAATGATTATAAAAGTGATACATCAGTATACAGTATTTTTAAACACCCCACTATGCATTTTTTCCTTGTTTGTATTACATATAAAAACAGAAACTTTCAAGTATGAATATTTGTTAGAAAAATCATGTTTTGCATTAAAACAGCTTCATGATAATACAGAGATTATCCAGGAGACCAATAAGATTTTAATGTTTTAGTCTAATAAAAGGGTTACCTTTCATAAATATTAGAGTGGTCTTCTATATGAGATTTGACAACTGTTTACAAATCACAAATGGATTTAAAAAAAAAAAAAAAATCTATTTAGGACTTTAAGCAACTAAGGATTTATAAATACAATCACCTAAATTGTTTTTGCTAATTACATGTAGTCAACAAACAAAAGAAAAAAATGTATTTTCATTAGAAAATATCGCTAATTATTTCTAAAAATGTTCACAATGTTAACCTCTGTCAAATGACTAGGTAGCATCATTGTTTGGAGAAACAATTAAGGAAAAGCTCACTTTGAATCTACCTGGCTACACTGGGCTTGCTAAACTGCCAAAGTGAACCAAACTTTCTGTCATAAAAATAAAGGTCACAAAGGACGGAGAACTGGGAGCAGATCATTGGATGATGCAAAGCAGCATTTGAATATGTGGGAAGGAAGTTAGCGGGGAAAAGAAAATCTGATTAAATGGAAACGAAATTATAATCCTGACAGGTAGCCTCATATAGTAGGGTTTGATAGGTTTCGTTTGGTGTAACAGAAAGTTATAAATTCAATGATGGAATATTAAGAGATAGAGAGAGGGAGCCCATGAATTAGATAGACAACAACATCTGTAAAATAAATACTAGGCTGAATTGTAGATTGCTTGGGTACTTTTGGAAACTGAGTTAACCATTATATTAAGGGCTGATTCAGAAATAATGGAATCTGATGAATGAGGACAGTTTAAGAGAGGACCAGATCTTTGAAGGCTGGGCATGGTGTTGGTAGACGGTCCCCTTCTGGAAACAGTGTGTGGAATTCCTGAAATGTAACACGAGATAGAGAATCAGCTATTATGTTTTTTGAGCCTGGACCATGAATGGCTTTGATTCTAAAATTACCCAGCATGGAAACCCAGGTGAGTTTTCGAATGAATCTCATAATAGCAGGAGAAGAGGATCTGCCTTTGTTAATGATTGCCACCATAGAAAAGTTGTCGCAATTAAATGCTATCATTATTTTAGACCATTGTTGACCCCAGATTACAACAGCGATCACTATAGGGTATAGTTTGAACAAGGCTGAAGGACTTTTACGGGTAGATGGAGGATCTCTGGTCATTTTCCGTAGAACCATTCGGTTCCCAAAGTGCCACTGAAACCTTGCAAGAGGGCAGTATCGATATACAGTTTGAAAGAGGCAGGGGATGAGAGATGATGTCATCATAAAAAAGAGATACTGTTCGAGCTTGAAAGCAGGCTGAGGCACAGAGCGATATCTGCTCAGCATCCAGCGTTGAGAGTGACGTAGCGATGCAAATCAAATACTGAAGAGGTTCATCTCAGAAGGAAACCGATAAATGATTGACCTTAAGGAATAACCCTTATGGCAAAATTGAGATGGCCAAGTAAAGAAATAAGTTATTGTTTAGTAGAAGACTTCTGAGAGCTGATTTTTTTTTTAAACCCTATGATACGAAATAGTTTGTTTTGAGGCGGCCGAGCTTCCATTTTCTCGGAATCCAATTCAATCCCGAGAAA
This sequence comes from Polyodon spathula, assembly GCF_017654505.1. Lineage (NCBI taxonomy): Eukaryota > Metazoa > Chordata > Actinopteri > Acipenseriformes > Polyodontidae > Polyodon > Polyodon spathula. The sequence goes on along the minus strand of NC_054537.1, from coordinate 29,011,875 downwards.
CTCCAGACAAGTAGTTTTCTCTTCAGATAAGGGAACTCCAAGTAAAAAACAAACAGAGATTTTAAAATTGTTATTGAAGTGGGGGGCTGGTCCTTAAAGCTGCTCATTCTGTGATTTCCACGTGGAATGCAAGTGAGTCCAAATGTGTCACTCCCATGAGAATAGTGTGCAGGGGGTTATATCTGCACCTGCAAAGTTTAACATGTCTTTTTGAAATAAATAAATAAGCATACTATATGGTACTAAAGTCTACAGTTTTGTTTTTCACTGGCAGATGTTAGCAGTCCCTAAGAAATATGCTTGTCAGACCAGCCCATAAATAGCACAGCTGGGAGTATAAAATGGATGCCACCTAGCTACAGAGAATGATATGAGGGTATTTATTTCTTTTATGATGTTACAAGGGGTTGTAAGGAATTTATTCTGCTGATGAAGTGCACTTCACAGATAATAATGCTTATAACTATATATAACTTATAAAACTGTGGAAGATAGAAAGTAAGTTTACCACATCAAGCACCCTGTATGAGGTGATTGAAAATTTTTGACGCAAGTTTTCTGATGTATATGTCAGCTTTGAAATCTATAGCACAAAAAATAATTTTGAAAAAGTGACATAACTTTTTGTTGCACTTTTTGTTTTTGACATGGAAATTGACAAAATAAATGGGCATCTGGGTGGTTAAAGTCCACTAATAAAAAGTCATCCAGTAGGTGTAGCAAGAACGGAAGTCCGAGTGATCATTTAAAAGAATCCAGCATAAGGCTTCAGACAGTGAATTAAATATGTGGGGATTACTCCTGAATTCAAAGGTGAGACTTACTGGAAAATAAAATAGAGATTTTTCCATTGAACCCTATAAAGGTGCCACTGGGAGGGGTGAACGGGCATGACTTTAAAAGCATCGGCCTTACAAAGCCATGGAGAATGGACTGATCATGAACCCTTTGATTATTTCTTTATGAGGAAACAGATCAATGGCTTTGGGATCATTTACAGTGGATTTAAATTACAGGAAAAAAAGATGTGGAGGTGGGGTTTACCATGCCTGTTGTTAAGACCTGTTATCGGATAGTCTACAAACATTCTGTCGGGGTAAAGAAATAGTGAAGCTGTCAGGGCTATGGGATGGATGGGAGTGGAGGGCACTAAGCTTAGTCACTTTTGGTCTAAACTAGTACGAGCGCTGAGTCGAGGTCAAACACTTTTGCTGTGTCTGTCTCCACAGAAACTGCAAATGTGAAGCAGCGAACAAGACGAAAAATCACAGACGTTGAATGAATTCTGCCTGAGTCTGGGGTGAAATGTTGGTAAGGTCAGATAACGGAGTAAAAGGTGGCATAATGCGGTTTTGTGAGGACCGAGCTGATTGAGGACTCATAGGACTGACAGGAAAATACTTTTAGACCTGCAAAGTGGCGATAAAATAATTTATTGTCTAAAACGTCCCAGTTGATTCTAAGATTTAATTGTTCCAGAGTCGCAGCTGCTTTAGCCGAGAAAGACTTGTCATAGTCATAAATATCTGTGCCTCGGTAACTCATGGCCAGGTCAGTCAGGAGGCTAAGGTAGGCATCTATTTCCAGGCGGCATATGGGATATGCATTAAAGAATGTCTCTGAACATGAAGAAGGCTGTTACAAACTCTGGGAAACTTAATTTTTTGGATTTGGATTTCAGAACGATACAAACATTGTCGCAGTCCAAGACCCGATTGTTGTAAACATCTAGGGAAGAAAGGAGCAGAAGGACTAGGCTTACGTCTTTACCTTCTTGAATTTGACCGCAGAGTTTGCTGGAAACGAGTGTAGGAGTAGCTGAAATTGGAGAGTCAGAAGTAGAGACTGCAGTGGAAAGGTTAAAAGAATGGAGAGCAACATTAGAAGCCATGGGTCTGGAGGAAAACACGGGAAGCTGGGCTGGAGTAGTGGATGGAATAGCAGTTGTGGGAAAATGGAAAGACGCTAGATGTGAATCGAAACTGCGGGGAAGCGAATTATTTTGGTTTTCCAGGGAGGAAATGCAAATAACAAAGGACAGTTGTTAAAAGGAAATGCTCCCAGAACATGTGAATAAAATATAAAGACAATAAAATAATATTAAAAGAGATATTGCAGAGATATGTGCAGCACACAGTGTCTAATGTAGAAACAGAATATATGGTTAAATCTAAGCACAGTTGATTGGAATTCAAGGTTGTTGGAGTCTAAGCAAGAGCTCAGTTTAATGTCTCATCTTAAGGATGACCTCTCCTGTCTCAAACAAATGGTCAAAGGTAATTACAGCATGTCAATCTAGTCCCCTAGCAAAAAAGTGTAGCCCAGAGACAAGTATGCTACTCACTGAGTAACCAACACCTAAAGATATAAAGATATAAAGCTCTTTTGTACAGCAGTATCAGTGCTATGCTTTAGTGACTACTGATTATAATTTAGGGGTGAAGGTGGTGGGGACGGGACTAGAGGTCCATTGCCCGGTGCCCACAAAAACCTGTTGCCGGCCCTGATAATAGCAAGTGCCATTTTAACTGATTAAGAAGTTACTGAGTCGAAGAGGGGAACTAAAAGCCAAAACACTATGCATTCAAAACCTACAAAACTTAGTTTATCCTGCACTGATAGGAATCTGATATCTGCAAATTCATATAATATATCTGTAATTCATATAAAATACTGTAGGTTATGTACTGAATCTTCATTATGTAGCAGTTTGAAGAATTAGCCCATGAAAAATTCAAAACATGTTATACCAAATTATTTCATGAATAGTTTGATACTACAAATTATTGAACTTCTCCATCACTGTCATTTGATTGACAGTGATGGGGATGTGTTTACTGGGTACAGTTTGCCATAGCAAAGTTTAAGTTTACTTTTTACAATAAAAGGCTGATGGAAAAACATCTGCTTTATTTTCATATCTGTGCACATCATTATTGACTGTAAGTGTGTGATTTTCACAGCAGAGAGAGGATAATACAACTCCCAGGTATTTAACAAAAGGGTGCCTTTAGGGAGTCATCTGCTAATATCTTTGGTTCAGTGAATTTCCATATAAATAAAATTGCCGGCATTCACTGACAGAAAAAAAAAAGAAGTGGTACTTCAGGGCATTTTCTTTATTGTAACAAAATGCAGCACCAACAAAGGAGTTTATCCAACCGAGGGTTACATCTCCCTATCCCTGCTCAGACAAAGACAGCGTTCTTATGAAGAGATATTGATAAATGACTGCTTAAAGTGAGACAGGTTCATTTTGTTTCAATTGAATAACCACGAAAGCTTGTTCATGTTGGGCTTAACAAATAAATCACAAAAGGTGTCCATATTTCATCCTGGTTTGTTTTAAAATGAAATTACTTTATACTGTAAATCAGATACCGGTCCATAGTTCTTAACCTTTCCCTTACAGAAATAACCAAACAATGAGAAGTCAGTTGTTTGCTCACTGGATTGATGGTTACAGATGGATTTTGAAAGATATCAATTTAAAAAAGGGATTTGTCTAGTTAACCTGTTAAACCTCCCTAAGATAATACAGAAAAGCATAGGCTGAGTGTAACTTCACAGCATACAACTTAAATAAACCAGTTCTTTGAAAATGCCTGCAGTTTATTTTTTTATTTAATCCAAACACTTAAAACTGCAGAATTTATAAAAGGCATGCTTTGACACTTTTTTGAGTTGTTGGTAGGGGGTCTTTAGATTGAAAGGTAATGATTTTATTTGTAGGCTGGCATTATCACTTCACTTTATATAATTATAAAATATGTATTGTAGCTTAATGTGTTATTTCTTCTTTTGTGTTTTTTTCCCCCTGCACAGTAAAAAAACCAATGCAAAGCATGCATACACAAACACCTCATGATAACACACCCTGAGGATCAGCTGTCACCCGTCTGTTGCTTCTGCTGACTTTTCCGAGGCGTGGAAGCTTTTTCTGTCCATCTGTCACCAGTTCCACTGTCTAACCACCGTTGGCATGGAAACACACATTCTGAATCTTTTTCACTCGTCTCCTTCACAGTGATTCCATCCAGGTACTAGCCAGCATTGCTATGTCCGATCACAGCTGGGCATGCCAAGGTCAACTGCCTTTAGGCAGAAGACATTAACCTGTTGAAAAGCAAATTGTAAGACAGTCATCATCAGCTTGCATTTAATTGACATGACATTTCAAGCACAGTTATCCTTATTATCAATAGGAAATTAGATAACACATTGGAACGTAGACTCACTTCTTTCATTATTATTTGATTAAATACAATCTTTTGCAGTCAGCCTCAGCTCTGCATATCACACAGGATGCAGTTTTTCATTTTTTAGGTGCATTAAGATGACCTCTGCTGGGCCTGACAGTGCATTTACTTGTAGTCTATGGTTACTATGATAAAGAGGATGATCAATAAGAATGCAATTTAAGAAACAGCTGTTCTGCCGGAGAACAACACAGATCTGGCGGCTCCACTGCAGAGCTGCAGACGCCCTATCAGCCACAGGGGTCGCTGATGCGTGGTGAGCAGTAGATTCCCCTGCCAACCTGGGCCCTCCCATTTATAAAGTTGAAAAGAAGGCCAACTAAAACATGCAATTCAGGTTTATCAACTCCAAATAGGTCCTGTCATTTACATAAAATGCACAGTTTGTAACCAGCCACATATCGTAATCATGTCTCTGTGAGACAGGACTACAAAAACTTGGAAAGTGAATATTTCCAATATATTGACAATAATAGATCAGTCAATAAAGGTTTAGTAGTAATCAACACAATCTGCATTTACACTATATGGAATGTCCATGCAAAGTTTAATTGAATTTCAATGAGCAGATACAGCTTATAGCTTGTATGTGACCCCACCATATCACCAGGACTATGCATCCCTTAGCAGTAAATTATAAGCTGACCAAATAACATAAGTGGGCCTGAAAACAGAAATATTGTAGACCACAGTACTGTCCTGGCCCTTCTCCAAGATTAGAACAGCGCTGGGATGTGTCAGTGTTCTTTTGCAGGTGTTCCCAGTTTTTCCAAACACAAGATGCTGGCATCTTTCCCAGCAGCAGGCAGGTCTCCAGTGTGTACTTTCACTGAGTAATACACATCTGCAGCATAATAAAATGATTGATTCATATCAAACACAACAATAGCGTTTGATGTTGACCTGGATGTGGGCCTAAATCATCTTAATGCTTAACACTTTATACGCAGACTATGTTCTGCTACTCATTTTGATTTTAGTGACTACATATTAACATTCAAGAAATACAATTCACTGTAACCTTTTATATTAAAGGTCAAATAAATAAGGCTTTAAAATTCAACATATAGTCCTGTGAGCGGGAAATTGCTAGGCCTTGTAGGGAAGTGTATAAAAAACAGGGTTCTTCTGCTACAGTTTCAAAAATAAATTATATATTTTTATTTGTAGGATCAAGTTTTCAACAAAACAAAACAAAAAAAAGAACAAACAAGCAAGAGTGCTATCTTCCTTGCACCTTTATCGTCAGGGCAAGAGAAAGACAAACAAACAAATACAGAAAAAGAATTGGGCTATCGTCCCTCCTGGCAGAACAGAGGGACACACAAATAAAGATGTTAACACTCAAACTCAGCAATTAGGGTGCTTTTCAATCAAACAACTTGGCAAACTCTGCAAAACTCCAGTAGCTTATATGGAACACTTCCTCTTTGTCTCTCTGTAGCAGGATGGAGACCAGGAGGAGACAGACCAGAGGGGCCAGTTTCATAAAAGCGATTTGCAAGGAATCGGTATCGCAGACCCCTCGCAGGTTGCAATTTGTGTTTCATAAAACTTTCGCAGGGCTGCGATGTGACAGGTTTTCTCCTGAAACTTGTGAGTGCTAGAGGCCAACCACAAGTAGTAATTTTTGTTAGTAGATATCACAGCTCTCATACCAGCTCATCGTCGATATGGCAGAGAAATGAGAAGAGAAAGAGTAGGGATTGGGCAAACTCTTTTGATGTGTATATAGACTCAGAATTAATATCAAAGTACCGATTGTCAAGAGCAGAGATAATTAATTGGTGTGATTTATTAAATCAATAAATTAAAAATAAAACACCACAAAATATGTCATTACACTGTAAAAACAAATTGTGTTGAGAACATTTTTTTTTTAAATTATTTTTTATAGTGTACACGTATCATTGCAAGTCTTAACTGCTCTCTATGCAAGCGGTAGTTTTAAGGAAGTAGTAGCCGACTGTCATGGTATAAGTAAGGTCACTGTTTCTAGATCCATATTCAAAGTTTCTACAGCTTTGTCTAACCACATTGGTGACTACATATGCTTTCCTGAAGAACCCAACATAAATAGGGTAATGACTAACTTCTGTAAACTGTGTGGTTTACTGAAAGTAGGCTACATGGAGCCATAGATGGAAGTCAGATACTATGTCCCCTGCTGAGAATGAGCACCTGTACGTTTGCAGGAAAGGTTTTTATTTCATTAATATTCAAGTGATCTGGGATGCCAAAATGTCTGTGTTAGATGCTGTCATTCGATACCCTGGGAGTATACACAACAGCTTCATTTGGGCAAATTGTGATATCTCAGATCGTTTTGTGACATTGGTGATAGACGGCTTTGGGAGATAGTGGGTAAGACAATAATAATAATAATAATAATAATAATAATAATAATAATAATAATAATAATAATAATAATAATAATAATAATAATGTGTTTACGTTACAAGCATTGCTGTACTTAAGTTAGATGGATAACAAAAGACTTGGTTACTTACTTAGAAACTGTGTTAAAGATAACAGAAGGTGCTATACTTTTGTGTCTTCTGCTTGTGTCTAATCCACCCTCAATACCTGCAAGAGCTACTTCATCAATAATATTTAGGACCATATTTTGTTTTCCTACCACCTGTCTGTTTTGCTTTCCTCCTTCTTTTTGCCTCTTTTGGTTCAGTTCTGCACATTCAATTTATCCATTTCTTTCGTACTTCTGTTGCTGATCTCTACTCAACCACAAAATTATTTATTTGATCTGTGATCATTTGACACTTTTTCTTTTATTCGCTAGTTATGGTTCCCAACAACCTGCCAAATAGAACCGATTTGTTTTGATCAATATGTTTTATAATTGTATTTATTTCTCCTTTAGAAAAATTGACTTTCCTTGTCACTCCTGCTATTGTAAGTTATTGCAACTGTGCATTAAAGTCGATTTCAGAGTGACAGATTTTTCACAGTGCAAATCGCTAAAAAGAATTGCAAGCGATGGTCCTTGCAATGGGCTTTATGAAGTCCTCGCATCCATTCTCGCAACCTCATTGCAATCGTAGACTTTTATGAAATGGGTACTGCAGGTTGAAGCACTGTGCACGTAATTATTAAATACCAAAATAAATGTTTAAACAAAACAGAAAACACTTCTTCAAAACAAAACGGCGCGGTTGCCAAAACAAACAGACAATAATCTTTCAGTTGAAACCAGTTTATCTTGCCACTATATTGTAAATTCACTTCCTGTACAGAAGATGTTATGGGGATCCAACCTGCACCACCAGTCAGTCTAGGACTTTGTGTCCAACATGACATTCACTGTATGCTCTTAAAAAAGCATGAGCCTGTCCTGGAAAATAAATGAGAAATGGAATATGTCAAGAAACATTGAGAAATACCACACATAGAGCTGGCAACCATTGCCCCATTGAATGCGTATATTTTTGTATATTACCTAATTGGGCATATTTAGAAAATGCTATATCTCAAGTCATGTGGTGGGGCATAGTTTGTGCAGCCATCTGCTAGAAAGCTTTATCTCAAACCTAATCTTTCAAACTACACAGGCACTTTTGTTGCACCAAAAAATAAATCTGCATGGATACTGTCTCAGATCTCTATTCTGAGCACATATAATAGTGTTGGACATTAAGTCACTTTTATTTATGTGACGTACCTCTGAGAGGAGGCCTGTCAGGCCTGACAGCTGCCAGTTCAGTCACGCTGTCGACCCAGTCTCCTCAAACAGCCACCGGTCTGCAATGTGAAATCCCAGCTCTTGTTTTGTGACATAGTCCTAGATAGTCAGAATAAAAATGAACAGTAGCTTTTTTCTACTGAGGCAGGTAGTAACATATGAACAGTTTAGAAAGTCAGATCCCCCCCCCCCCCCCCCCCCCAATTCTATCATGTAGTTTAGTGTTTTACATTTATGACAGTAGAAATATGAGGAAGATACCCACCCCCCCTTAAAATATTAACCAAGGTATCATAGAATAGAGTTGTGTGCTGAAAACAAGCTAATGGTAGTGTCAGTGTAAACGTGACCCACGGCTTGTCTTAATCCTGTCCAGTGTTACCAACTTTTAATATGTCCCCATCATAGTTTGGATAGAAACAAGCCAACTTCAAAACAAGCAGATTTTAACCCATTAAAGCCATTGTCCTAATTTGAGGACAGGCTACTTTGTAATAATTTGGAGCATTTTTAACAGGCCTCTACCTTCTATTTTAATTTTCTCTTTAACTATATTGTTATGATTATTTACTCAAATTATGTCAACCATAAAAGTTAAGTCTATATCAAATTACACAGCTGCAGCTTGTGTTCTGATTTTGAGCGGTCGGCTGCCTTCAACTTCTTTCCCTTCAATAGACCGAACCTGCCCCTGAATGTTCACCAGAGTAGGATCATTATTCTGCTCCCACTCCAGTCCCACTCCGGTCCCAGAACTTCAGTATATTGAGCGGGGCTGTAGCAGCTTGTGCACTAGGGGTCACTTTGGCATTTGGCTGGGCTTAACTGATCCTCAGTTAATCAATTAAGCTCCAGCCACATTCTGCACAAGGATTTGGCAGAGATGAGATTTTAACTCCTGTTTCAAAAGAGCTTGAATTTTAAATTTGACAGTCATTTCATGTCGTTCACATCACCTACATTGCACTGTGTATATTATTGAGACATGCAGAACTCTAAACAAAACGTTAGGAATGAAGATGACTGGAAGGGGTCCTCATCATACAGGTATACATGATATCCATTGTAAGGGGATACAAGACTGTTGGCATAAGACCTTTACCATACATGCTCAAGCTTACACTCTAGTCTCTGGCAGTTTATAGGGTTGTTTTTCATAGGTACAATATTAACTAAAGTTGTATTTGCATTAATTAACTGTATATGTAGAGAGCTAGTGTAGAGAGTATTTGTTTTTTTTCCCAAAAGTTTCCAAAAGTACTGCCAATAAAGCATTGAGCATACTGCATAATGACTTAAGGTTGGTTTGGTGCTGAAATTAAAGTAGATTAATTATAGTAGTTCAGGCTGAGAAATCGGTCTATTTTTTATGTATAGCGCTACCCCTCCGCCTCTCTGTCCTGCCTGTCTTTCCTATACATTGTATAACCACTAATATTATATTTGTCCCCATCACTCTCGGATAATCAACTTTCTGTAACACTTATCACATTGTAGTTACTTGTTAGTGCAGTAGCTTAAAGTTCTAACATTTTGTTTTTGAGAGTTCTAGCATTTAGATAAATACACTTAATGGCTGTCTTACCTGATTTATTGCAATTCTGTTTTTTTGGGGGGTGATTTCTCCCCCTTTCCTTTCTAGTTTAAATGCTTCTGAACCTCCTTGAGTAAACTACCACAGTAAAGAGTAAACACTTTATTGGTTTGTTTATTACCTGGCATGAATTACCATAACATTGCTAGTTGTTGATCCCTGGTCAAATAAACTACAGCTAGAAGCACCTTTACCCTCTCCCACAGTCACTAACAGTCTAACCCTACTGTACTTGCTTACAACCCAAACTTGACAACAAAAACAAAACTGCACATGAAATCATGCAGTTAATGGGGCACAATAAAAGCCTTGATAATTACTGTTAACCCTATAATATAAAGACACCACTGTATTAATATATTATAAGTGTGTTTTACTGGTAAGTTTAAGTGTGCTTTTACTGTTTCACCATAAAACAGAACATTAATGCTGCTGCTGTATTTTTGTTTATGAACCCCCCTAATATTGTTCTGATAAAACAATTAATGCAATACTCATACCACAGCAAACAATACAGAAATACATGAATCAAAAAGGTAGTAAGACCCTTGGAAAAACTATACTTTATTGCTGTCAAATGATAATGTGTTAGTGCAAATATGTTATTCTAATACTATCTGTAGCACATCAGTCATTAATCATCAGGATTGATTACGGATGTGTGTAACATAATCTTCAAGCCTGATCAAGGTAAGTGAAATAATTTCCATAGCAATGACTGCAGATGAGTTAGCTGCTAACTGGCACACTGATTGTGGCATATGGAAGATTAGAATTATCAGTGATTGCAATAAGCAGCCTGGACGGCACATAAATGCTTAAAGCAACAACATGTTTATTGGGAAATTCAAGCACAGTTACCTGAAGTGGTTTATCCCCCAGGTTCTACACTTCAATCAAGGGGGATTTTCCTTAGGTCCCAAACAAAATTACAAAAAGGTTTGCCATTCTATCTAGTACTGGTGTGGCCATCACCCACATACTCCATTATTGTTTGCTTATGGTCTCAGATTCCTTGATAGGACTGAGCCAGATTTCAGTTGCCTCTGTCAGAACAAGGACATGTACTATTATTATTATTATTATTATTATTATTATTATTATTATTATTATTATTATTGTAAATTCATAACTAACTTATCTAACTTACTGAGCCTTACTGGCAAAACTCATGGTAACATCGGAATTTATTTGAGTTAATTAAATACTGAAATGCATTAAACTTTTTAGAGAGGGTTTGGGTTTATTTGGATTATTTTCAATACATTTTCTGAAACATGTTGCACTTGAAATTACTTTAATCTAAAAAAATCCTGGTTTATGTTAACTATATAAACAAAAATGCATTACATGAACACAGATTTATTAACAGGGATAACATTTAATTTTACCAATTGTTGAACTGTAGTTGGACTCATATTTCAGTATACAGAGTACATCTTACTAAAGTAGTACTAAAAGTCCATGTTGTTTTCTCTAACAGATATACATGGCTCGAGACTGGACTCAGACTTCTTTAAAATATGTAAATGAAATGTATTTACTCCTTTTTATTTTAATCCAATATGTTATCTAACTAAAATAATATATAGCGTTATTGAGATGTATGTGTTGTTCACAATTAGTTACATATGATTCAGCCACAGATGTGATTTAGCCTTGTACAGCCTGGACTTGAATTTGTCATAAGCAAATACACCTGGAGTAGTAACTGCACTACTACAAGATGACATTTTCCTTCCGCCTTTGTGAAACTGGTTCAAATAAAATAAACGTTTCACAAATACAGTTGCATTTCATTTGCAAGCTATACCAATATACCCAGTTATGGCTTTAATTTAAGGATCACAGACACAGGGCAGCATGTCTAAACAGTGGTGCCTTTAACAAGGATAGCTACTTCACAGAAACCTTTCTTTGGGTGCTTGTCATTTCAATCATTGTGGCCAAAATGTGCTTTGTAGTGGACATTTCACACAGTCACCTTCTCAAGAAACCATTCGTTTGTAGAGATGGTTTATGTTGTTAGACCTGACAGATCTGATGTAATGTTTTGAGGTACACACAAACAGACAGTTCCCTTAGCACTACCTACCAAAGAATTGCAGTATGGTACAATAATAATTGTGTACAACAAAAATAAACTAGACATTATTGTTCATCTGCCATAGCACATGTAAGGGAATAGCACCTCTGACCTTAATATTACATATTTCACTTATTGGATCAGCTATCAAAGTCAAGGTAACTAAGATGTTGTGTTTTAAAAAATTGATATGTGCTTAATAAAATAACATTGGATTTATTTATTTATTTTTAATTTTACTGGTTTTTTATATATATATATATATATATATATATATATATATATATATATATATATATATATATATATATATATATATATAAGGTATAAACCATGACGTGCAGTTCCCATGATATATACCTCACCTGGGGTGATGATAAGGCCCAAGGCATCAACGTCTCACTAGAAACTAGAGGACTGAGCAGAAGCTGTGATGATGGGTGGAGTTTCAAATGACATTATGGAAGTAAGGGGATCAGCTGAGGTGGAGACTGAAGCCAGATATTGAAGTGAGTTTGTGAACTCGTTATATGCGAGGCACATATATTTAAATATGTTTTCATCCTTTTCGGTCTCAAAATATGGTTATTAGTTGCTGGACACCTTCGTGCCTAAGTTGTGCCAGATTAAGTTGACGATCGAAACAGACTTTACTCATCAATCCATTCCCGCGACACTTCAAATCCAGGCCAGTAATAGTAGTGACCCCTCACTTCTAAATATAGCACTACACCACTGGTCACAGTTATAAAATATGTATCTCTTAAAAGGTTTACTTATTAACTAATGAAGTTTGCAGATACAAATGTATGTTAAGAATATATGTTGAGAAAATTATTACTTATTTCCATTTATTGCTTCTTTCTTATGAAGGTAACCTACATTAATAACATAAAGGCAAGTTTGGCAAAGTGGTTAGTTGGGTACAGGTGTAGGAGTGATGTGGTGCGCAATGAAGAGACAGACAGTGATAATACAATCAGAAAAGAGATTTAATTTGTAATCCAGGTCTGGTGACCAAAACAATAATCACAGGCAATAGTAAGCAATGTGTATTGCATTGTTTTATAAAATGGGTTTGCAGTCCCAAATAATAAATACACAGTTAATACATCCAAAATATACAAACACTGTTACCAGTGTAACAGTAGCGATACAGGTGAAGTGATGTCCAGGTTGGTGCTGGCCTCTGGCGACAGCTCTGGAATGTTAACAACAGGTAACAATTTGAGACAAACAAACAAAACACGATACAATACATACAATACAGGTCTTTCCGGGTTGTTTCTTAACCATTAACGAAAGAACAGATCACACCGCCCCGTCCCGTATTTGTACCATCAGTCATGACCCCTTGGTAAAGGATTGCAACCACTCCTGCAATCTGCGGCTGCCACATCCGGGTCAATGAGTTAGTGCACTGGAGTTCCACCTCTTTTCTAGATGACCAACTTCCTTTTAACCCTGGAGATGAATTGTCAGGCCAACCAGTCCAGGGTACTCTGTTCCCTTTACACAGCGCCCTTGCAGGTCGAGAGGGAGATTTACCACCAAGAATCATTCTATTTCTGTCACAGCAAGTTACCTGACAATTAAAGAGTAAGTAGCGGGGTTCAGAAAAAATATGGTGGGGAGCCCCTGTGTCTGCTGGTTTCATTCCAGCTGAACTCTGCAATTATTTAAGAGCTGAAAACAATTAAAAAGGTCTAATTAAGAAAATTATCAGTTCAATTAAGGGTCTAGTTAAGTAATTGAAAGCTCAGTTGGAATGAAAACCAGCAGACATAGTGGGTCCCCAGGACCAGGGCTGGGAACCACTGATTTAGAGGATAGATCTCAAACCCCAGTGCACTAGAGCAGCCATTTTGAAAAGAGCTTTGAAACAGAGTTTAAAGTTGTAAGTGAAAAAAGTTGTCAGAATGTTGATGAAAAGAAATTACAGGTACGTTATTTAAACAGTTGTAACAACACGTGAGGATGTATAATGCTAAATATTTTGTGGAACCCCACTACTTACTCTTTACCGGCTATCATTGTTTTTCCATTCCTAAATAGCTTTAACACAGTTTACCCTCTGCAACTTGATTCAGTTCACATGCTAAATCTAAATTAACTGATTTCAAAACTTTTCCCAGTAAGAGCTGAATAAGACTTCTAGTTTGAAGAAATCGCTTTTTTGCACATAATTTTAACATTGAGCCCCCACTGTGGATAAAAGCTTACTTTTTTTTTTTTTAAATGCTGCCTGGCTTCAAATCACAATCACTGTTGGATAATCTACTGCTTTGATACAACAGAGAAAAGCACAATGGTGACAGAATACATAGGTTCCTTACAACCATCCTTGACATAGCCAAAAACTTTACTGAACTGGTTGTAAAAATCAGTTAACCACGGAAAAAGCATGGGAAAAGCAACATTTACCATGTTACACTTTTATAAGTCACACTTGTCTTTATTGGGTTTTTATTTAAGTACCCAGCCCATTGCAATTCCACCTGCTGCAGTGGTTATCATCTGTCCTTGAGTAAAAAGCTTTTGAAATCCACTGCTTCCAGTGTCCCCTCTATCACCACAGAGACAGAGGTAAACTTTGCCTGAGAAGCCTGCATTCCTTACATCACCAGTATACAGATGAACAGTGCATTAGACAACTGAAGAAAGATCACAACAGATGTACTGGCAATAGCTTAGAAAAATACACCAAAATTGACTAGCTCATTCTTTTAACCAGTGGATCTAATCCTTGCGTAGTGTTGCGCCAGTCTGTCAGTTGCTCAAATGGTGTGATTATCCAGTTTGAGGAGGACAGCATGTCAAAGCAGAGCTTTTGAAAGGTGAATTTAAGATTGATGTTAGATGTGATATGTTTGCTGGGCTACCTTGTAGTTTATGTTACACTTAAGCTAAATTCTACCAACATGTACTTTGTAGTGAAGCAAAATGAGAGGATGGAGTTGAAACAGCAACTGATATTGTGATAAAGAAAGAAAATAAATAACCTGTGTGTGTACGTCTGGGTTTCACGTGAAGCTTACCTGGCGGACGATCTTCTTTAGAATAGAGGGCAGGGAGCTCTATGCATTATATTCATTATCTTCAAACCAGCAGTTAAAATCCAGCCACATTTCCAGCCTTGCTATGGGATTCTCCATAAGAACAGTGTTTAGCTTCCATGATTGTTTTATATAAAATCGCGGTTGCTGACACTTTGTAAATTGTCTGCACCTCAGCCAATTCATCCTTGAACAAATTTTTTTTTTAGCTGTACGACTATGTCCATTTCAAAGATAACAATTATCATTATGATTATTATTAGGGCTTTAGATAAAGGGGCGGCACCTACTATCACTACTTTACTTCTGTTAGGTCATTAATGGCTACCAACACTAGTATTTAATAGACAGAGGAAAGAACTAAGCAAATGTTCTTTCCTGAATGAAAGAGACAGAAAAGTAATGTGTGCTTATAAAAGAAACTGGTTGGTCAGAAATTGAGACTGAAATGGTTACAGAACAGATTTATTTGTTGTATCCTGCATTTTAGGTATAGTGATGGTATATTTTTCAACATAATCACAATTGTTTTATAATTACATTTACACATCCTGGGTTGCAGAAGGGGGAATTTCTTTGGATACAAATACACAATAAATTGGCCATCAGAAGACAGTCTGGGCATATATTCAGTACTGCCAAGAATAACTGGTCATATATGTTTGATTTTTATTCCTCAGCTGATTTATATCCCAGGAAGCAGGAATAAAAATCTAAAAAATAATTGTGATGCTGTATTTTGAAAAACGTGTATGTTCAGGTAAAGTAAAGTAAAATGATGTGTTTGTTGTAAACTCTACGGGGTCTTCTCTTTTTTATCCAGAGTATGGATGGCACAAGGAGAAGCAATCTGATCTTTCCACATTGCATGTCTCAAATCTTCTGTGTCTCTACTCCATACAATCCTTTGGCTTCTCTTTCTGAGAAAAAAGTAAATAAATAAAAAAAAAAAACTATCAGAATTGTAACAGGGTTAATAATGCCCCTGTTATCTTTCAAGTATTTATTTGTCATTTGTATGTTTTATGTTTTATTATTTTACACTTTGATTTGATCAGTGCATGTTTTATATATTATTGACTAACACTTTGTAATTGATTTCTCACTTTCTAGTAGCCTCCACTCAGTTTATTTGTTATTTATTATTGGGCAGGGGCGCTGGAATACTGAATAGTTGTGGTCACACACACACACACACACACATATATATATATATATATATATATATATATATATATATATATATATATATATATATATATATATATATATATGAAGATATTGAACAGTGTGTTGCTGTTTTTAAAATGTGCTGTCAAAAAAAATCATTGATCTGAATCATTTGATTGTCCTGCTTTTTTTTTTTCTTCTTGATGACACTGTTCCCTGCATTTTAGCTTTGTAGCCGAATAAAAAGAACCTGCTCAATTACCTAAATTGTTTTGTGCTTAATCACACTGAACTGTCATAATAGGATTGCATACTAAAAACAAAAACTCTGAGCAAGCAGGTGCTATGGAATTCTGTACTCTCTTTTCTGATGTCTTAGACTAAATGTGTTGCCATCTAGCCTCAAGCAAAATAACTGAAGTTAAGGCAGTGCACGTTAAATTATCTTGGAGATTTATGTTTAAGGACAACATGTTCAAAGCAATCATTAAGTGTCATAATGTATCAACCTTGAGCTGCATACTCTGTCCAGTTACAGGAAGTTGCAGTTTCTTGCGACTTCTGTCTCTGTTAAGTACAAGCTGAACAGGACTCTCTCTACTAGTAACTTCAGAGCCAGAGTGTCAAAAACCAGACATCATAGAATTCCAACTGCTTAGAACCAGACTCCAATCTCTCACCTGCAGGAAAGACAGCACACCAGCATACTGTAAAACAGTCCAGAATTCTAAATATTCTTCTATCTGCAGCCTTACCACTTGGCACCACTTGGGAGCCCGAGACTCTCAGATCTCAGAAGCTAAATATGGTTGGGCCTATTTAGGATTTAAATGAGGAAAGTGTTCTTAGGGGGTACTCTTCCCTCTGTCAATGCATTATGCTGCAGGAGGAGCCATCTTTTGCATGAGGTGGTAAACAAAGGTCTACCTTTCAAATATCAGCAAGGGTGTTAAACCTTGATAAATTCCAATACATATCAATAACACTCTGGCCTAGTTCAAATCACACTACCCTGAAAAGCAAGGCTTCAAGGGAAGAATAGCCCTTGATCTGGGATCAGTTCACTAAAGTAGTGACACAGATTTAAAGTTCATCTGTGACACAGATTTAAATTTCTAACATAGGATGACAACTATTGATGTGTATGGTAAGAATTAATGGGAGTTATGAATTGCTGCTCTTTTACTGTGCCTGTCTATGTATATGGTGTAGTGCACCTTACCTGACAGCCTTCCCTTAGGGCTGTGAAAAACACACCTGCCTTCAATTGAGGAAACACGCGCTTAAGCAGATGTCGGCAGGTATGTGTTGAAGACCACACTTTAAAAAGAGCCTCCTTTCAGTGACCAGGGACACAGAGATTGATCTGTGTAAACCTTCACAGAAACTGATCTGTATAAACCTTCACAGAGACTGTATTATTCTGAGACAGACTGACTTGGAGTCAAGAAACCAAGGGAAGAAAAAAACTGTTATATTATTGTGGAATGTCTGGACTGAGTTTGAGAACACCTGGTTAAGAATCAATCTGTGTGTGTTCTTGACTCTCTTAATGACATTTCATTCTAAATCAAGGCATATTGCTGAACCTGTTTTAGTGGATCTGCAAGGGACATTAACAAGTGGTGTAGCTTTATTTTGCATGCTTGAAGCTGTGTTGATTTGTGTGTTATTCACATATTTTATGTTTATTACTTTGTTTGACTATTAAGAGCACGTGTTTATGATTTTTGCCCTTTTCATCCTTTTACAATGCGTTAGATAAGAATTGCATCGATCTGATTGTGTTTTCTACCTGTGTGTCTATCTATCTATCTATCTATCTATCTATCTATCTATCTATCTATCTATCTATATATATATATATATATATATATATATATATATATATATATATATATATATATAGGGTTAATATGAGGGTTTAAAATGTTTTTACTCAGGTGCTGCAAGAGACCGCAATACATTCGGGGAATCATTGGAAAGATCAGGCATAGGGCTTTGTGCAAAAAGCTTGTCCACTGTATATGTGGTAACCAAGGTGACTACAGACCTGCTCTAACTATAGAGTGGGCCTGTAGTCTCCTTGGTTACCACATATACAGTGCACAAGCTTGGAAACCCCATGCCTGCTCTTTTCCAATGATGCCCCAGATGTATGTTCAAAACATTTTCAATTATTCTACATTCATGTAAAAATGACAGCTTAAAATATGTGGAATCTGGGTTGTAAGCTTAAATTTAATTAACTTTATTTTTAAATTCATTGATTGTTTTGGTTATGGCTTATTTAATTGGATTTTTTAAAATTGATTTTGAAATCTGATTGCTTATTTGTAGCACTTGTGCTGTAAACATAATATGCCAAATTTATCTTTACTGTACAGTATTTTGAATGGATGCTCACTATGACATGGTGAGAGATAAAATAAACCTACTTTTATATTGATAAAACTTTTCTTTTTTGTTTGCTTTTTATCAGAACAGTTTTATTCGTCAGTATTTTTCTTGTTCTGTCTGTATCCAGTGTAACCTTGTTCCAGCTGAATACAAGTCTGCATTGTGTTTATAGTTTCCCTCTGAGCCCACTCCTCCCTCTCTTCTGCATCACACAAGAACTGACAGACCCTGGGAATCCTCAGGGTCTCAAATAGCTGGTTTATTGAAGGTAGTACTATGCAAAAAAAGACAGGTTGCAGCCCTTCCCACTTGTGAATAATCTATTCAAATGGTTTCAGTCAGCTTCACATATTACTCCCTATCTCCCCTTCCCAATCATGTAGCAACTAGACAGAGGTGACCTGGAGCAAGAACTATTATATGCGCAGAGGTACAGTGCCTATAGAAAGTCTACACCGCCTTTGAAAATTTTCACCTTTTGTTGCCTTATAGCCTGGATTTAAAATGCATTAAAATTGTTTTTTTTTTTATTTATCTACAGATCCTACTACACAACTTCCAAAAGAAAAAAATATTCTATTGTGCTATTAAATTAAATTAAAAATAAAAACTGAAATAGCTTGGTTGGATAAGAGTCCACCCCTCTTGTAATAGCAATGTCAAATTAGCTCAGGTGTAACCAATCGCCTTCAAAATCACAAACCAAGTTAAGTGGCCTCCACCTGTGTTAAATTGTAGTGAGTCACATGATTTCAGGATAAATTCAGCAGTTCCCTCTGCTGGGTAGTGCATTTCAAAGCAAAGACTCAACCATGAGCACCAATGTGCTTTCTAAAGAACTCCAGGACAAAGTTGTTGAAAGGCATAGATCAGAGGATGGGTATAAAAAAATATCAAATGCCTTGAATATCCTTTGGAGCATGGTCAAAAACAATTATTAAGAAGTGGAAGGTGTTTGGCACGACCAAGACCCTGCCTAGATCAGGCCGTCCTTCCAAACTGGATGACCAAGCAAGAGGGAGACTGATCAGAGAGTTGACCAATGGCAACTTTGCAAGAGCTACAGGCTTTTATGGCCAAGACTGGTCAAAGTGTGCATGTGACTACAATATCCGAAGCACTCCACAAATCTAGCCTGTATGGTAGGGTGGCAAGAAGGAAGCCATTACTCAAGAAAGCCCACCTTGAATCCAGTTTGAAGTATACAAAAAAACTCTCAGGAGATTCTGTAGCCATGTGGCAAAAAGTTTTGTGGTCTGACAAATCTAAAATGGAACTGCAAAGCGTTATTTTTGGCGCAAACCCAACACAGCACACCATCCCTAATATGAAGCATGGTGGTGGCAGCATCATGTTATGGGTATGTTTCTCATTGGTAGGGACTGGGGCACATGTCAGGATAGAAGGGAAAATGAATGGAGCAAAGTACATAGAAGTCCTTAAGGAAAACCTGCTGCCCTCTGCAAGAAAGCTGAAACTGAAACGGAAGTTCACCTTTCAGCATGACAATGACCCAAAGCACACAGCCAAAGCTACACTGGAGTGGCTAAGGAACAAAAAGGTAAATGTCCTTGAGTGGCCCAGTCAGAGCCCCAACCTAAATCCAATCGAAAATTTGTGGTATGACTTGAAGATTGCTGTCCATCAACGCTCCTCAATGAACTTGACAGAGCTTAAACAGTTTTGTAAAGAACAATATCAAATGTTACCAAATCTAGGTGTGCAAAGTTGGTAGAGATCCATTCCCAACAGACTCACAGCTGTAATTGCTGACAAAGGTATTTCCACCAAGTATTAACTCTGGGATGGAGACTTATCCAATTACGATCTTTCAGTTTTGTAATTTTTAATATATATATTTTTTTCTCAATAAAACCTTTTTTTCCCCTTAACAGTGTGGAGTATGGTGTGTAGATAAGTAAAAAGAAAATCCTAATTTAAATGCATAAAACTCTGAGGCACCGAAACAACAAAATGTGAAAAAAGTTCAAGGGGGTGTTAGCTTTCTATGGGCACTGTAGCTGTTACTCCCAATATAGACCACTAGGGGTCAAAGACAACCCTTGGTAATTATTTTTGAACAAAACAGGATTTTGGTGGAATTAAATTAACACTTAAACGACCAAGATGGTCATTTTTGTAATTTCAATTTAAATTGCGGTGCATGTGTTTAAGATACAGAGCTGTGCTCTCCTGACTTTTCTTAAATATATGTACTAATTACCCTGCCAAGAAAGAATACCATAGCTGCAAAAATTAGCGAGATAAATTACTGTCATACCTATTCCCATACATATAAAACATAATATCATTTGTATTTATCAGTCGGACTTGCAGCTATGTATTGAAGTTTGATTATATCAGTCTGCATTCCTTCAGTTACAATTAAAGTACATTACTAAGGCCTGACCCATTTCACGGCCATGAGAAATGTGACATGGACCGTGAAATTCATTCTTCACTGTGAAAACTGTCTATTTTGTGTACTTTTGCCCTGCACTTAAATACAATTAATTTATGTGTAATTGGTCCAGGTTCCTGAAGTGATTATAAGCTTGTTTCAATATCAAAAAGAAAACTGGACAGGATTTATTGATTGACACTTAACAGCAGCCAATAACCACTCAGGGCTCTCCTCACTGATTGGCAGATATGGGCACCGGGGCAGGCTGAGTAGCCTAGGAGAACTCAACTGATATTGTTAGAGTGAACATTTTGCAAGTGTCCAAAATGAATTAAAAAAAACTACAATAATTACTTCAGCAAATCATGCACAATAATTTTGAATGCTACTGGTGGCAAACTATTTTGTACAACCTGCAATGTTTCATTGGATCACATACGACGAGCTATGAACCAGCGGCATTCAGACTCAGACAGAAATCAAAAACATGCAGATGTAGTGTGCACTGGGGAAGGCAGCAGCAGGGCTGGTAGGTGACGTAATCACATACAAAGGCATAAGCCAGATATACGCTCCATATGAAGGAGCTGGCTCTTTTGGTGCTATGATTTAGTGCAAGAGGTCCCAGGTTCATGCCCGCCGTCCACCTGTGTGTGGATTGCCTCGCCCTGTGTGATGTGACTGCCTGCAGGAACCGAGATCGCTACATTGGTGTCAGAAGTGGATGCAGATACCCCGGAAAGCACTAGTCAGACTGTAGCCTGGTGAGCAAGTCCAGGGCTGGCAGGGGAGAGTGTAGCGTGCACTGGGGAAGGCAGCAGCAGGGCTGGTAGGTGATGTAATCACATACAAAGACATAAGCCCAATATACGCTCCTTGCAAAGGAGCTGGCTCTTTTGTACAGCGGTATCAGCGCTATGCTTCAGTACGAGAGGTCCCGGGTTCGTGACCACCCTCTGCCTGTGTGTGGATTGCCTCGCCCCGTGTGAGGAGCCCGCCTGCGGGAATCGAAATTGCCACACATACATATTTTTCAAATATGCCTTCTGGTTTTGTTATATATTAACAACATTGTCGATACTGTGTGAAGATCCTGAGAAGATAGTGGATAAGCTGACAGGACACATTTTGACATTATTCATTAAGCACATTGATGAGTTCCTCATGCGTATATAATTAAGTGTGTAATACACATGTCCAATATAATCAAAAGTAGTGTGATGGCCATTAAGGACCAACAGCACTAGCAAATAGTCTCAGAATGTTATACATGCCAAATTAATTGCATACGGTGCTTCAAAATGACCACGCTTCAATCAGGAACCTGGCTGATATTTGATATGAACAGCATTTAGCATTGGTTATTGAAAGATTTGGAGGATATATGTCTGTCCATACATTTGTCCATCTTTATGACAATGTTTACATATATCTGAAAAACAGCTTATTACATTGTGATGAAACTTGGTGTTAACATTAGTTAGCATAATGTATTAGTAGCATCTGATTGATATATAATACATACACCTGATTTACTACTTCCATTTGTGCTAATCCTTTCTTGCCATTTCTTGTTCAATACTATTCTGTACATACTGTTGATATACATCATGGTTATCAACTTTTTCATCTTACTGATAGCTATCATTTTGAAAAGCTATCACTTTTTAATCACTATCTGGGCAGATTGATACCTTAAATACTGAAGACATGGTAAGCTGCTATCATATTATTGTAACTGTAATTGACTTACTTTTAATTGTAGCCTAATTTAGACACCTATGACAGTTAGTAACATAGTTGAGGTCACCGGTTCAAATCCTACCTGAGGAAGTTACTCAACCTCCTTCTGCTCCATCCTGCGGATGAGATATTAAATCAATGTCCTATTGTAAGTGACTCTGCATATAGAGCACAGTTCACAGCTTACCCCCTGTAAAGTGCTTTGTGATGGTGGTCCACTATGAAGGACACTATATAAAAATACATATATTATTTTTATTTAATACTGTGTGAAGCCTCTCTAGGTAAGTGTTTGTTAAGACTCCATTATCAGGCTGATTGCTCCATCTGCCCTAGATTGTGCCAGGTGAAAATGAGACCTCTTTGATTGCAAATGTAATCACCCTCCCTTTTTAAATTCCCTCAGTAACACAACTGTGCTGTGCTGTGTTACTAATCCCAAAAACACAGGATCTTTCTTACCTATACTCTGCCTTTCTTGTGTCTATACTGCTCCCTGCTTCCTAACTGCCAGTTTGTCCCCTCTATCCACTATGACTTTCTCTGCTATCCCAGTCCTCCTCTTCTCTCGCGCTCACAAAATCTCTCACCAACATCGCTCTAACCCTTCCAACCTGATCTCTTTACCACTCCCCCCATTCTCTGCTCCTTCCTCCTGCTCTCTTCTGGTGCCCTCTGGAACTGCCAGTTAAGCTGCAGTAAGGCTGATTTAATATCTGCCTACCCCTCTCATCTCTCTCTCTCCCAACTTTCTGACTTACAGAAACATTGTTACCCCAGCTGCTGTCTCCTCTCTCTATCTCCTCTCTCACTCTCCCCACTCCTCAGGATGAGGCAGGGAAACTGGATTCCTACTTTCTCCATCCTGGAACTTCAATACTCTTTGCTCTCTCCTCCATTTCTGTCAGCACTTTTTAATTTCATGCCATTGAATGGCTTGTTCCCTGCCATCTGCTTATTATTGTTCTCTATAACCTCCCTGGTCCTTGATGAGCTTGACTTCTCTTCCTCTCTTCTATCACAACCTCTATTCTTATCACTTTGTTAGGCGAGTTTAACATTCATCTCTCCAATACAACACATTCTGCTGGCTTCCTCCCTCTTCTTGATTCTTTCTCCAACTCTCCCCCTTGCTTCCTACTCACAAAGCTGGCTACCAGCTGGAGCTGGTTTCTCCAGATACTGATCTCCTCCTTCTGCCACTATCAATCCCCTCTCCTTCTCAGACCACTTCTTGATCTCCTTTTCACTTCTACCCTATCTCCCGTCCACCTCTACCCCCTTCTCTTTTTGTAGCAATCTCTGCTTTCTTTCTCCAACCCCATTTACGTCCTCTGCTCTCCCCTTCTATTGCAGCTGTTCCCAAACTGCGGGTAGCGAGAAGGTAACTGTCGAGAAGGTAACAGCCTATAGGCGCAGTGTGACAACCTATCTTGCAGGCAAGCCTGCATAGGCTACTGATCTCTAACAATCACGTAACTCCTTCCAACAGCTTTGCAAGTTTCTGGCTGACAATGAAATTATTCCGCCTCCCACACAGGTCATGGCTGAGTATCTCAGCCATCTGGAGACACAGTTTGCATCCTTTTTATCCTGACGTAGACATAACAAAATATGATTGGGTGCAAAACCCCTTTCAGTGCACACCTGATGCTATGGATTTGCCAGCAGCTGAAATCGAACAGATCATTGACATTTCCTGTGATCAACTTTCTCTCCTGGAGTTTTGGTTCAGTGTGAATAGTTCTGGTTCAGTGTGAAGAGTGAATATCCTCAACATGTGGCTTAAAAGTGATAGTCCCATTTGCCTCTCACTCTACACCCACTCGCTAGGTACTCTCATCTCCTCCTTTGGCTTCTCCTACCACCTTTATGTGGATGACTCCCAGATCTTCCTCTCTTTTCCCTCCTTTGACTCCCACATCTCAGAATGGTTCTTGGCATTCCCACCACCTCTAACTCAACCTCTCTAAATCTTACCTCCTCTACATTCTTTCTGCTTCCTCACCTTCCTCTGATCTCTCCATTTCAGTATCCCTTGGCTCTTTCCATCTCCTTCTGCTAATAACCTAGGTGTTATTCTTGACCCCTCCATCTCGCAACAGATTTCTTCCCTGACACACACCTGCTGCTTCTTTCTTAGCAACATCTATCGAATCTGTTCTTTTCTCACTACAATATTCAGCCCAACTCCTGGACCAAGCTCTTGTACTTTCTACACTGGATTACTGTAACTCTCTCCTTGTTAGTCTCCCTGCCTTGGCTATCCGTTCCCTTCAGCTCATTCAAAATTCTGCTGCTCATCTTGTATTCTACTAACCTCGCTACTCTCATGCTACCCTCTGCTTCACACTCTCCTCTGGCTAACTATCTCTGCTCACATTCAATTCAAGACCCTTATTCTTGCCTACAGCTCTCTTCACCACACTGCCCCCTTCTAGCCCCAATCCTGTGTCTCCCTATACCCACTCTCACCCTCTCCACGTCCTCTACTGGCTGACCAGTCATGCCTTCTCTCCAATCTCTATCCTCCCGTACCCGCTCCATCTGTTCCCTAGCCCATCTGTGGTGGAATCAGCTACCGGAGAACTTTAGGACTGCTCTGTATCTCACTGCCTTTTTCCGCCTCAAGACCCCCCTGTTTAGACTGCACTTGTAGATCTCTTGATCTACCCCTCCTACTATGCACTGGACTTGCCTAAGCTAAGCACTATGTTACTGGAACCTCAGGGAATGTATTACACCACTATGTCACTGTAGATATAACTTGTTGTAATCTTAATTTGTTGCATCCTATTTCATATTGTACTATATTAGTATTATTGCACTTACTGTAAACTATACTGTATTTAAATATTACTCTTGCATTTTAACCCTGTGCATCCCTGTAATATCTGGAAGTAACTGTGACCAGGATGGTTGGACACACAGACAACATTGCTGGAGTAATGAAAGCGCTGATGTGCGAGTTTTATTAATAAATAAAAAAAAATTGAACAAAACAAATCACTTTGCAAAAGAAAAGGACTTGTTGGCCAAAACAAACAGACAAAACAACAAATAAATTGAGCACTAAATAAAACAAGTATCATGCTGGTGAAAAGCCAGCGTGTCTAGCAATTGTTATATTCTTTAAAGTTTCAGTTCTTACTGTCTCACTTTATCATTCCACCTCTGAACACCTTTTTCCGATCAGCCAAAGCTGCGGGTTTATATACATGTGACCATCTCCAAATTAATAATAAATTAGTCAATTAATCAACCTGGAGACGGTCATTTAGTAATGCTGTCTGCATTGGGTATTAATCATGTAACAGATTATTGATTAATATGTTTTTCATTATGTTTAGATTGTGTTTCAATGTGCTTTTATATTTAAGTTGTTTTAATGTGTTTACCAATTCAGTTGCTTAATACGCTTTTATATTAAGTTTCTATACAGTACTGTGTAAGTTTCGAGTTCTTTCATTTCCCATCCAGAAAACCAGCTATGTGCAATTTTGCATAGCCCAACACAACTCAGTCACAGATGGGTGTCTGAGCTAAACGCCAAAAGGCAGTAGACTAGCATAGATAGTGTGAGATGGGGGGGGGGGGGGCGACTGAAAGGCAAGATGGATGTGTCCTACAATGTACAACGTGGTATGCAAAATGTCATGGACAGAGCACAACCCCCCTTTTCCCTGCAGAGGGAATGTGCAATGATAGTGGAAACCCCTGTCATTGGACAGAAGTAAGACAAATAGGAGTGGAATCACCAGTTGCTTACAAAGGTATAAATGTTGTAAGTTTGTTATTCTTTTCATCTCTTTTGAACTGACTCTGTAGATATCTGTGTTTTCTGATACAAACACATGCACTGAGCTGTACTATGGCCTGGTCCAAAGTTAGTTTGTAACATATGCTTATATGATTGTACTGGAGGTATACTTTTCTTTTATATAAAGTGTTTTGACCTTTGTCAGCTTATTTTTTCACTACAGAAATGGTGCAGAAAACCCTGGACTCCTGAGAAACGATCCTTTACGATGTTTCACAACGTGTGGTTTCAGAGATCAATTGGCTTCGTAATCATGATCCTCATCAGACGAGTCAATTTCTGAATTACCACACATAACAGTGACAGGAAAGTGAAAGGCAAATAATTTAGTGAGTCGAATGTGCTCGGGGAAAAATGTCCCAGCTGGGAGATCCCACTGTAGGGAAAGAAAGTCAAATAGTGATTTTCTGAGTGTAAGAGAATTCCAGGAGTCCACGAACAAAAACAAATATTAGAACTGAACCAGTGGAAAATAGCGACAAATTGTAAATCCTGGTGTGGAGCCAGGTGATGTCAAAATCTTGACCGTAAGTCCCGCTGAGGCAAACTGAGTTACATAATTAAAATCCTGGTACTTGCTACAGGCAGACCAGGTGAGCTTTCACACACGACCTTACTAAATTTCCTAAGCCTCGGTCACAGAGAGAAGCACTTCAGAGCATTTAACAAGGAAAAACAGTCAAATTAAAATGGCCAATGACAAGTGAAAAACCAAACAGGAATTAAACACACGGTGGAAGGAATCTGGCAGTAAAATAAAAAATGACAAAACTAGAATAAAAACTGCCATCGTGTTAATCATTGTCTTAGCCGAGCTCAGAAAAAAAGAAAAATCAGGGAAAAGACGAACAAATTAAAAAGCTAGAAACACATGTGAAACATATTCTTAGAGAAAGGGAGAAACATATCACAGCTACCCATATTTCTGAACATTAACTGAAAATAGTAAAAATAGGAATAGAAGCTGCCAGGGATCCTAGTAGACTGGGGAAGGATCACAGATCTAGACGAAAAGTGGAAAATGTAACATACGGGCAACACACAAAAATGACTGTGGACGTGCTAAACAAATTACTGTAACGATTGACGGACAGCCCCACAATAAAAGCAGAAGCAGAAAAAGCAACAGCCTTTATAGTACAACAACTAGCAGCTCAGGGTATTGTAAGACGATGTAATTCTACTACAAACTCCCCAATATGGTCAGTGCCCAAGCCTGATGGTACGTGGAGATTAACTATCGAGTACCAAAGACTAAATACAGCTATACCCAGAGTAACACCAGTAGTAACCAATCCGTATACCAGGGGTGCACAACATACGGCCCGCTGCTTCCTTTAATTGGGCCCATGAAAACATCCGCGCGTCACTTAATACACCTCCTTATCTCCAAGACCACAAAAAGGTTGGTTAATAATTCAAAAATGTATGTTTATATGACACCTAGACCTACCAATCATGTAATCATGTGTTTGTGTGCAGTTTGTAATCAAGACTAACGTTAAAATAAAAAAATAAAAAATCTTATTTCGTGGGATTGGTTTTATATTTTAAGAAATTATCATATTTTTTAATATGGCACATTTTGTTGTGTTGCGATTTTAGATCTTAGTAAAACAAAATCAACTCAAACATATATTTTGATAAATATTTTGATACGCAACTGTAGTTGATATAATTGTATATGAATATATAGTTATATAATTTGATTCATGGTAACTCTGATAATCTTACAACGATTTAAAAATGGCTGCATTCGTGATGCGCACTCCCATAGGAGCCAAAGTCGCACATGCTGTGTTCGCCGGCCCTACTTGACTTTTCAGAACGAGTATGCAGTGACGGATGGTTGACATGTCTGAAAATATCATCTGAAAAGTGAAAATATCATCTGAAAAGATCATCTGAAAAGTGAATGTAATGATTTTTTGTACTTCTCAGCTGCTCTTGATGAAAGCAACAATGACAGTGACACAGCCCAACTTTTAATTTTCATCATGGAGTAACGAGAACATTTGAAGTCCGCCAGGAGATGGCATCCCTTGCATCTCTGTACGGCAGAACCACTGGCTCAGATATTTTTAATGCATTTAAAATTGCAGTAGAAGAATTACGTTTGCCTTGGCATAAGCTGGTAGGGGTGACTACCGACGATGCGCCGGCTATGATACATACATGCAAGCACCTTGGTGAAAGAGCTGAGCTGTTAAAGCAGTACCATTGCATATTACACTAGGCGGCCTTAAGTGCAAATTTCTGAAATTCAAAGAGGTCATGGAATTTGTTGTATCGACAGTTAACTTCATTCGTGCACGTTCTTTAAATCATCGTGAATTTCAGTCATTTTTGTAAAATATAAATGCCATTTACGGGGATGTTGTTTATCAAACAGAAGTTATGGCTTAGCCATGGCAATGTCTTAAAGTTTTTTTTTTTTTTTTTGTTGTTTTTTTTTGCGCTGAGAAATGAAATTCAAATTTCTGCAAAAGAAGGCACGGGACACCTCCATAATGGAAGACAGTGACTGGATTGCTGATCTTGTTTTTTTAAATGATATTACAGGTCATCTTAATGACTTAAACCTGAAGTTACAAGGCAGTTGGCAGCTTCTGATGTGTTTGAAGCTGTTGTGCTTTTGAAATGAAGTTAAAGCTCACTAAGCAGCTTGAGAAAGGGCAGCTGACGCACTTTGAAACATGTCAAGAAGTCTTTCTACAGGACACAACATACAAATAGAATTGCCATGCATGTGTACTGAAAAAACTGCAGGAAATGTTTGAGAAGCTCAAGACTGAGCCAGCCTCATTTAAACTCTTTTCAAACTCTTTCTCCGTTGATGCTGACAGTGTCCCTGACGAACTCCGACTGGAAGTCACTGAACTGCAGTGTTCCAGTGTGCTGAAGATCAAGCATAGGGAAGCACCACTGCTGGAATTCTACCGATCTTTGGATCACGGTGAGTTTCCCAATCTCTGCAGAGAAGCTTTAAATTTGGTCTCCTTGTTTGGCAGTACTTACATCTATGAGCAGGTGTTCTCCATTATGAACCTGAATAAGTCACACCTGAGAAAATGACTGAACGATGATAACCTGCATGTTGTGCTTAGAGTTGCCACAACTTCACTGGACCCCAACATCCAAAAACTGGTGTCCCAGAAACGCTGCAACATCCACCACTGAAATCTTTACCAATCAGAGAGGATAAGTACTAATGACCTTATTGTTATTGTGTTTAGCTAACAGAGTTTAAAACAAATTCCTATGGTAATTTAAAATGTCTTGGTAATATTTTTCACCACATGAATTTCAGCCCTTGGCAGGTTGGCTTTCCCTGTATCTCACATAGTTGTGCATCCTTGCCATTCTCACTGAAATGTCCCCTGACACTTGCATCTTTTCGACACTAGATGTCAGCAACGGGTTCTGGAGCTTGCAACTAGCCCCATAATCACAATTCACCTTCACTGTAAAGAGAAGATGCTGCCCCTTAATGTAGTTCCACTACAGATGCATGACTCAAGACTGAGGCCGGTCGCTTACTACAGTACTCATGAAAACAAAGTCCAGTTGAGAGAAGGTATGATGAATGCGTTAAGCAGCTGTTGTGTGTGCATTGGGACATTCTTACAACTGAACCCTTCGTAGGGTTTAAAAAAATTATTTTACACACAACACTACACTGGTGTTGGTGTATGATGTGTGTATTAAAATTTATACTCATATGGGGGGCACCCCTGGAGATCAATTCTGACAAGGAACCACACTTTACCGGAAAAGTGTTTAAAGCATTGTGCAATATGCCAGACATAAAACATGTCTCCTACCATCTGTCGAGCTCTGGGATGATCGAACGCGTGTACCGGACAATCTAAGAAAGCAAATATAACGCCACAAAAAATTAATAATTGGCCTCAAACCATTCCAATAATTTTGGCCAAAATACGGGCCACACCCTCCTGATCAACAGTGATCAGCCCAAATGCAAGGTTGACAGGAAGAATATTAAGGCTGCCAACAGTTCCTAATCCAATTGACCTGGTGGGCACTAAAATAAAACTAAGCCTAATTGAGTACTTGACCCAGGTGCAGAACATGTTAGCACAGCTCAAAATCGAAGCTGGAAAATTACCCAAATATGCAACAATTAAAGAATCTGCAATCAACACAGTAGATAGCATAATGACCAGGTGTAACAAGGCAGGGAGGGGGGGTTAATATCCTCCCTGCCAGAAATGTGCATTTATTATTGTTTAATTCTTATTTATTTGTTAATTATCACCTGTACCTGGCTATTATTTTAAAATAGAGCCAGGTGCAGGGTATTTAAAGAAAGCAGCCAATCTGTTCAGGGCTGCTGTGGTGTGAAGGAGCCTAATTGAAAGTGTGCTCAGTTGTAGAGAAAAAAAAAAAAAAAAAAAAAAAAGTACTGTGAATGCCTTTTTTGTGATTTGTTAAAAACTATACCTTTGTTTGGTGTTTGTTTGTAATAGGTAAACAGTTTACCTGTCCTGTTTGTTAGTTAGGTTCCTGTTCCTGTGTTTAGTCAGCGCTCCAAAATGGAGTTAAGTTTTTTGTTTTTGTTTTGTTTATTAAAAATAGCGCGTTGGCACTTTAAAACCTCAAGTTCCTGTGTCTGGGTCAATTTTTAAAGGGGCAACGAACCATAGAGAGGAAGCCCTGTATACACCAGGGTATCTATACCAATGTGACCCCTCACCCCCAAAATGACACGGTCCATACACGGTAACCAAGGTCAATGTGAGTGTGGGAGTCATTATCAGAAAAATAAAATAAGATGGTATCATATTTCACAAGTGAAAGTTATAAAAACTGCATAACAGTATACTCTCTCTCTCTCTCTCTCTCTCTCTCTCTCTCTCTCTCTCTCTCTCTCTCTCTCTCTCTCTCTCTCTCCACAAAATAACAGAAGCCAGATGGGACCCTCCTACAACCATGGTGAAGAACACAGTGCATTAAACAAGGACAATATGTACAATTGCAGTTCAAACATGCACTGGGACCACAGGCATGACGAAAGGAACGGTGAAGTGTTTGGCTCTGATAAGATGTGGAAACTCCCCAATCAAAACAGAAGGCTAAAAATTCAGAAAATTTTACTTTACGGTGCCCCCGACAAAAGGCTTTGAACTTATGCCCTGTGGCTGGAGTCATGGAGACCCATATGAAAACCCAATAAAAAAGGAGGACAAGAGCACCTTATACTAAACGAATCAAGCATGAACTTTGACCATATAGATTGCCTCATAATAAAACAATGTCAAGATAATGCAATGAGAGGGAAATGGACTACCTCCACAATTGATACTAAACAGTATACTTGACAATGTTTGGAGTTAGAGGTAGGGCTATGGTCCAATAATGATGATTCCAGAGTTTTTATGGTCAGAAGAGTATAAAGGAACATATGAGGAGGGACAACGCCGGCCATCAAATTAATGGTTGGATAACACCTATCTCTTGAAAAGTAATGAAAAACTGGGGAGTAAACACAACATGGGCAGTCAAAATTGTATATGGAAATCAATTCAAAATACAACACTGACCTCCTGCAAGAATGACCAACCAAGGGAGTGCACAAAAATGCACCATCTACTGGAGGAAGACATCATTATTGGTCGAGAGTGTAAAAGTGTTTTGAATAATGTAAATATGGTATTAACACAGGTTTAATTTTACTGTTACGTTTGATCAGCATTGCAAGACCCATACCAATATCAGACAGTGGTTACAAAGAAAGGATAGTGGTATGGTGCACAAAGCATGCTGTTATGGAACTAATACAAATGTGGTATGCCAATGTCCTGCAGTCACAAACATAACCACTCACCTAGTATCAGGAACGTCTGATTAAGAAGCAGATGCAAGAGTTGATATTGGTAAAGGTAATTGCATACAACAGAACCCACCTTTAAACTGACATTGCAGCATCTGTTGTGTTTGCAGTTAATTGATAACTCTCTGTCATTTCATGGACTTACTTCAATGCCATAGTGATCAAACAGTGCTGTGGTCACGGCATTAAAGAGTTTCACTTAAACTATGATTGGCACACAAAATAAAAATATTGCACATAATTTTGAAAATCGTGATTCAACAAACTGTAGGTGGAAAGCATCACACCCCAACACGAGGGGTGGGGGAAGGAGCCAAGAACAAGCAAGAGATCCAGACAGGCTCCCTGACAATAAAGGGTCAGTGGAAATCTGATTGCAAAAAGCATGCAGTGAAGTGCAACCCGATGGAGCAGTAGCCTACTTTCAATAAAAACAATAGTGGAGCTCAAATTGAGTACCAAGTGAGAATCCTGATCCTGATTTTCAAGGGTCACCAATGGTGTGAGGCAGTAACAGGGGGACAAAATCCTGTAAGCAATATGTTATTAAGAATGCCATAGCGACCTCATTAATTCTTGGATACAACAGTTTCTGACTCATTACAAAGCATAATTTTGCTCAATAGCTAGGAATAACTAATAAGGTGCATAGTAATTTGGTTGTACTTGATTGTAGTTGTACAATTAGCACAAAAAGGGTGGACTGCAGTAGTGGATTTCTGCATTAGGTATTAGTCATGTAACAGATTACTGATCAATACATTTTTAATTATGTTTAGATTGTGTTTCAATGAGCCTTTATAGTTAAGTTGTTTTAATGTATTTATTAATTCAGTTGCTTTAGTATGCTTTTATATTAGGTTTCTATACAGTATTGTGTAAGTTTTGAGTTTTTTCATTTCCCATCCAGAAAACCAGCTATGTCTAATTTTGCATAGCCAAACACGACTCAGTCACAGATGGATGTCTGAGCTAAACGCCAAAAGGCAGTAGACTAGCATAGATAGTGTGAGATGGTGTGGGGGGGGAAATGAAAGGCAAGATGGACGCGACCTGCAATGTACAATGTCATAGACAACGCGTCATGGACAGAGCGCAACCCCCCCCCCCCCCCCCTCTTTCCCCCCGCAGAGAGAGAGAGTGCAATGATTGATTGGAAACCCCTATCATTGGACAGAAGTAAGACAAATGGGAGTGGAATCACCAGTTGTTTATGAAGCTATACATTTCAAATCTTGTAAAATGTGTCTTTTCATCTCTTTTGAACTGACTCTGTAGATATCTGTTTTTTCCGATACAAACACATGCACTGAGCTGTACTGAGGCCTGGTCCGATGTCAGTTTGTAACTTGTTCTTATATGATTGTATTGTAGGCATATTTCTTTTCTATAAAGTATTTTGAATCAAAAACCATTTGTCAGTCACCTTGGATCAAGACATAACAATAATACTAATACTTGCCCTGACAGCAAGACCTGTGCTTTTTTGGGCGGGTTCACACTATTTTGGAACTCTTTTTTTACACTTGTCTTGTACCCTAAAGCATGCAAAGTTTTTAAAGTTGCATACAAACTGTAATGTTTATTTGGCAGTTTAAAAGAATAACAAATCTGAATTGATTTGTATTGTGCTGTGTATACCAGCATATGTCATTACAAAAAATGACATGAAAAGATTGTTGTAACTACAAGATTTAGGCTATGTTTACACTAAACTAAATACATTTGAAATTATTATAAAGCTGGCAAGGTTCCCTGAAAGAGAAGATGGCCACCAACAACATCGTTATGGGATATACGCCTGCCTAATGGTAGGTGCCACTGAGCTCTTTCTATCAAAGCTGCCGATAGGCCCCCTTCCCTCGGTGACGTCCTCGGTCTCTCCTACCAAGGGTACCTAACCGTCACACAGGGGAGACTCGCTCTCTTTTTGCTTCTCAAGAGGAACGGTAAGACCTCTGTGTTGCATTGAGCCCTTTGTTATTGCTTAAAAAGCGCTGCATTGAGTTGCTGCTACTTCCCCTGCACAGGCTGCACTGCTTTTCCCGGAATAAGTAGCTCTTAATTCGTAGCCTTTTTTTTCTACTTTTTACTATATTCAGCTGCATTTCATGCCTGTGAGGCCTGCTGGACTAACATCCCACAGGAGGACAGGCACTCTGTGTGCGTGTTGCTTAGGCTGCGACCATGCCTCCTCAGCCTTACAAGGATCTTATGGCATCTGCGCAGCTTTTCAGCCCGAGTGCTTGACATCGCCTGTCGAGTCGCATGCAGGCGTTCCCTTGTGCGTAGGCATCTGTGTCAACCTGCAGCCGCTCCCTGTCACCTACGGTGAGATGAATTAAGAAGTCTCGGCAGGCGTGTGATATTATAGACATGAAAGCTCAGATCAGCCATATCATGAAGCTTTTAGAGAGGCAACAGGCCGCACTGGGAACCAGAGGGAACCTGAGTTCCCAACAGACGCGGTCCATAGTTCCGAGGTCTCCTCGATCACTAGTGTGCCACCGCTGACAGTGTCGATACCCGTGCTCATGGGGCATGCGGCAGCGTTACTGCAGGTCCCCTGGACAACAGAGGCAGAGCCATGTTGCTCCACCGGCCCCAACCCTTCCCCGCTTTCCCTGATTTTATGGAGGAGGTGCGCTCCACTTGGGACCACCCAGCCACAGCGCCTGCACAGTTGAGACACGGTTCTCAGCTGGCTTCGCTGGAGGGGGCGGAGAAGCTAGGCCTGGGGGGGTTCCCCCCCCGTAGACTACACCATCGAAGCCTTGGTGAAGGCTCCACCAGTGGGAGGTATACCCAGGGACCTTATGTGTCTGAGGGTTACAGCGACACATGTCCATAGGGCTTATGTGGCAGGGGCCCAGAGTACCCACTTGGCTAATACATCTATTATGCAGGATGCATACATGGATGGGATCTTGCGTGACACCCCGCTCCCAGAGTCAGTGGCCATGGTGTTGCAATTACTATCGCATACGTTGTTGCAGATCTCCGGGCTGCAGGGGCAGGCCCTGGGCCAGAGCCTTGAGGGCCTAGTGGTTGTGCGCTTCACCGGGATCTCCTCAGTTAGGCGAGAGACATGCTTTGGAACCCGGAATACCTTCCACACTGAAGGTATACCTAGTGGCTATTTCTGCTTGCCATACCCCCCGATGACTCAGTGTTCCCAGGTGTGCATTTCCTGGCTAACCGCTTTCTCCGAGGCGCTTGGCAGTCTTCCCGAATGGAGCCTTAAGGTTGTACTGGAGGGTCACTGCGTGCAAACCCTGCTTTTCTCCCTAAGGTGGTTATAGCCTTCCATATAAATCAGTCTGTGGAACTGGAGTCCTTTCATCCTCCACCATTTACTTCGGAGGAGGATAGGAAGTTGAACTTTCTCTGCCCGGTTCGGGCACTGAGATGTTATGTGGATAGGACGAGAGCGCTGCGTCAGTCTGACCAGTTCTTTGACTGCCATGGGACACGGACCCTGGGACGGCCCCTTTCGAAGTAGTGACTGTCACATTATATTGCAGACAATCTTGGCTACGTATGATGGTACTGGCTTACCCCCCGCCTGGGCAGGTAGCCGCACATTCCATGAGAGGTGTGGCAATGTCATGGGCCCTTTCTAGAGGTGTCTCCATGGCTAAGATCTGTGATGCAGCTAGCTGGGCTACCCCGCATGCTTTTTCCAGGCTCTATCGCCTGAATGTGACAGATCCCTCCTTGTCTTCAATGGGCACAAGTCTTTGAGGTTGCATGCTCGCAACGCTGACCGTGGTCAGGCAGGGCTAAGACGTCCCTCATATGCTGCCATTCTTCTCTCCCTCGCGACGGCTCTGGTACTTGTTTTCCAATAACGATGTTGTTGGTGGCCATTTTCGAATTGAAAGGGAACATTAATTTACCTACCGTAAACCTGGTTCCCTGAAAGAGAAAATGGCCACCAACCGCAAGGTTGCGTCGGTCGTCATCACGGTTTCGGCGTGAAAAGAGAAATTCTTCCCTGCGTGACAGTTATGAACCCTTGGTAGGCGGGACCGAGGACGTCACCGAGGGAAGGTGGCCTATCGGCAGCTTTGATAGAAAGAGCTCAGTGACACCTACCATTAGGCAGGCATATATCCCATAACGATGTTGTTGGTGGCCATCTTCAAATTGAAAGGGAACCAGGTTCACGGTAGGTAAACTAATGTTTTTAGGCAGGTAATCTATATTGTCAAAAGAGCCTAGTACAGTCATTGGTCAATCTACAAGCCAATTACCGGGAAGTTCCCATCAACCTATACGGTATCTAAACTTATTTCACAAACTCAGTTCTGCCATGCTTTCGAATTACCATTCATAGTTTGTTTGGTTACGTATCCACGCCCGTCATATCGATGTGGTCCCTTACCTTCGCATTAAGGATTCGACCCTCCAATCGTAGGCCAGTTCCAGGATTCGACAAGAAAATGTTCTGACAGGAATCGTTTTAAACCACATCTATCTTACAAATGCTGCAATGTTTCATTTTCTAGCAGTCCTTCATTCCAGTCACTTTGTTGCCGAACATTCCTCATTCCAGTACACAGACCCATGATGCATAAACAATGTGCCATCAGATATACATTATGAAATATGGCATAGACGAATGCAAGAGAAATCACAAAAGCGCAAAAAGAAAATAAATTGTTTCACCGTAACACAGGATCACAACATAGCATTCATACTTTACAAGTTAGTCTTTCCAAACGCTGCATTTGTACTCCCATGTGTTGCTATTTTAGTACATCGCTTCAGCTCAGTCTGTATTAAACTTATCCCACCGGTCTCCATCACCTTTCATGCTACGTTCTGATAGTGTGCGACCTCGGAGCGTCGGAAGTGGTACCACACAAACATGCTGAATGTTCTGAAACACAGCATTGCAGAGAAAGTTCTATTGCGACACGCATATGTTTTCGATAATGACTGCTGGGATGATCTTGCATATATTCGGGATTGTTGCATTGGCGATGCGTGCTGTGCCCCGGGAATATCGTCACTCACATTATATTTCTTTAAGTAGGACATTCATATCTTGTTTCACCTCTGTATAGTACAGTAAAATATTACTTGTGTCGAAATTCACTTAAAATCCTTCTTGAAATAATACGATATGACGTTAGTTCCAACATTTACAATGCTCAATGTCTGAGTACTTGTATGGGTATGGTGAAGTAGTGGACTATTTGGTTGCTGGTCCAGTCCGTTGAGAAGCAGCAGCCACTGCTCAAAGAGGAACTGATCTGACGAACCCCAATCGAGGGCTGCTGGGTGTTGGATGTTGGAGAGGTGGAGGGTAGGATTACAACTGGGATTGCAATGGCAACGCCCAGATGAGATTACCTGACATGTATCATATAGGAAGTAATCTAATGAGCAATTATTCAATAATCCTAAAGAGAGAGCAATCATTCCTGAGCAATCAGGATTTTGTACCTGTGGTACTTCAGTTAATTTACAAAAAGACATTTCTACATGTTTTTACAAAAACTGCTTGCCACCTAAAGAATCCATTGTGCTCGCTTTCTTTAATTCATTGCTTATAAACTGGACGTTCTAACACTCACTCACTCACCAATCCGCCAGATCAATGAACCATCATAAAGGATCCAATAAAATATTCTAATTCACAATATTCTTTACACGTGGATGTAGGAGCAGCCCCTTATTTTCATTCTCCTTGAAGCTGGTGCTGGATTCATGATAATCAATCGCAGTGTACACCAAACACTGCCATCCATTTTGGTGGATCTCAACGGGCTCCGCGATCCACCAGTAAGCTACAACCAACAATTATTAGTGGGATTAAATATAATAGAGTCCAATAGGTAAGATAGCAATAATAAAACAAAACAACCACAACAACAAAACCGTAAAAAACGTGCAATCAAAGCATTTTTATTAGTAAGCAGTGGTAGGTATAAAACAGAAACGTACCAGGATTTTTCATTTGAGTCTTGAAACCTGGTGTAGGCAGGGTGCTATTTTTTTTTTTAAGGCACATGAAAAATTTAGGGCCACATACGATTTTTCTTTTTTCTTCCTTATATAACGCTTGTGCAGTTCAACACTTTTGCATCAACAAAATTATAATAGACAACTGACGTTTCCGGATGTATGCCTCTCCGCACATTGCGTGACGGTTTGAAGCATGTGTTTTAATATATTTTCACGTTTGAAATTCTGGCTTCCTGTTAAAAATGCAGTCTTGCCTACCATCAGTTCCCCTGCATTCTGACAAAACGTGCAAAACATGTATTTTTTTTTTTTTTTTTTTTAAACACTGTCAAACTTAACCCAAAAAAACATCTTTTTGTCACAGTTGATTTAACTTGTATGTTCTTTTGCTACTTTGGCCCTTCTCGAAGTTTCCTGTTCGCTTTCATCTTCTGACAAACCGTCATTCCTCATTTATTTCTAAAGACGCCGACACATCTGAATTTTGTTCCTTGCGATCTTCTTTTAAAACCTCTCCAATCACATGAACATAATTTGTTATGTTCCTCATCTTGATTTGACAAGTTTTCAAACTGTCTAGAAACGAATAACCATCACACTGATACCAGTGAAATTGGCGGGCATATGGGATTTGTAGTTTTAATGTGTGATTAACAGTGGACGGTGGGCACCAATAAACTACATTCCCAGACTACATAACGACTGAGCTATGAATGGGTTATATATATATATATATATATATATATATATATATATATATATATATATATATATATATATATATATACACACTTTCAGCTGAGAGACAGACGTGCGCACAAACATTTTGTAGTCTCATATGCAGAAACTGTCGGGGTATTTTTTGGGCACCTTCTATCGTGAAAATAATAAACGCTCTGGATACGGTACTGTAAGTCTTGGAATAGCTGATGAAATGTAATGCCCTTTTTCTTTGGCGTAGGCGATTGGGTACTCTCAAAAACTACAATATTAATTTTAGGGGACGGGAGGGGGCTCAAGAAAAGGGTAAAGGTCGGGGCAGGGTTAAGGCTTTAACTGGCAATTAAAACTCTAGTTTTCTGGAGAATATATCATTTAGCAAAATGCGATTTACTTCAAAAACAGGTTAAAAAAAACATTAATTGCACTATTCTAATACAGCAATTACAAATTAGTTTTCTATACATATTCTCAGAAAGAGTGTGAAACAAAATGAAATTCCTGTTTTGGTTTTTTTTGTTTGTTTTTTTTTTATTGGTTGTCTAATAATAAAACCACTTCAATACAGTTTTTTGAGATGTTTACATTACATCAATCATACTTCATACCACCTGCACAGGGCTCCTTGCTACATTAAGACGTGAAGGGGAGCAGGCATTGGGAGTTTTACCAGTTAAACACAGTTTTCCAGGCTTATTCTTTCTTATATAAGACCAAATGTTTTGATTTACCTTTTCAAGCCATTTGGCACTGATGCGAGATCAGTGATGCACAACGTCATGTTTTGTATAGACTCTTGTAATTTTAAAAACTGAAACAACAAGTTAATGATGCATGGCAAAGAAGCCAAAGAAGCATGGTAAAGAATTAGGCCTATGGGATTACTTTCAAAACTTGTTTGCTGATTTTAAAGTAAATGTACTCACATTAGTTTGTATTTCAACTTACATATATGCTCTGTTTTGCCCTGGTAAATTATGTTGTTTATGTAATCTTTTCCAAAATGTGATTTGCCTTTTTAGTTCCAGAACTTTCTCAGGAGATGCTAGAGTTCTAGATATTTACTCAATGCCATGTAACAATGAGTAGGCTGGTTTGATATTAATCCAGGCCAGAAAGCAGTAGGGAGAGTAGGGAGATTGCAAGTACAGGCACAGAGCACACTTATTTTAGTAGCCAAATGCTTCAGACCATACATAGCCTAGTTCCACAGTTCCATTCTATAACAGGCATGTCACACAGTCAGGTACTTCTGTTATTTCAGAATAATACAGTTGCCTTCATATACGACACAGGGATATTCTAATACAGGTACACAATTCACAAGAAATCAGGTCATGAATATAATTGTATGCTAATATATAATCTTACATGTGCATCAAGATAGTCGCTGTAGTCACCTTGGATAAAGGTGTCTGCTAAATAAATAAACACATAATAATAATGCAACAGGAATTACAAGCATGAAGATCTATGTACTTATATATTACTATTTTTTTTTTTTAATTAAATGTCTCTGCTGAAAGTTGTTATGCATTCATAAGTTTGACCAAATCTAATTTTATTTGATTCACCCGAAATATCCCTAACTAATCACTATAATTGCAATTCATTCTGATAATTACAATAATGTTTGCAACTGCCAACATTTTATATTCAAACATACTGTTGCATGATAACTATAATGCTGTTGCATGGTAACTATACAATGATGTATGTAATTCCTGTATTAGTATAGGTTATTTAAAAGGTATTTAATGTGTTTTCCATAAAAAAAAAAAATGTTTGCAGTTTCCTAAGAACTCTTTGAACATAGAAAAAATGATAAGAATTACAATCCCTTGTTCAGGTACCATTCCTCTCTCAGCAGAATAAAAGCGTTAATGGCACCTTTCACAATTAAAGATGTACTCAGGGTCCCTAATGATGACTTTCTCACAGTACCAGTACTGAGAGTTAGTTGGTGCTTCACAGCGCAACAGCACCATCTGCAGTTTACCCTGGGACACTGCCTCTAGTTGAAACTAGTCCACCTACAGCAAGACAAATGCTGTTGGTTCAAAATTCTACACATCCTTCCTAAAACCATAACATAAGTTACAGTTTTAAAAAGAACACTCTTGGAAATTACCAAACATAACTACAAGAACCATGTAATGTGCACTCTAAGCATTTTTATGATTTTTTTTTTCACATTTTAGGTGCTTGAAACAATGTCCTGTGAGATTCATTGTACAGAATAGATCTATGTGTGATTCTGTGGGATCAGTAGTGGCAGCTTTCCAAAAAAGGGAATAGACAAAATGTATATTCTTATTCAAACTAAAATTGCATGCATATGGGTTTTCATTCCAATGATCCTTATGTTATTTTGCTGCAAGTTTCATCACGAGATCTGAGCAGGATGCTGTACTGACCTGATGTGGTACTCAAGGAAACTGCTGTGTTAAAACTAATTTTAACTGGATATCAAACATGGGTCAACATTGAGTCTGAGGAAGAATATGACAAATTATGGTAATCTAGTGTCACTATGTTCCTGCACGCAAGCTGAGATCCTCTGTCTTGCTTGTTATACCCAAGCAAAAATACACCACACTCGGAGAGAGCTCTTTTAGCTTCATGGCCCCATACTCTCTGGAAATCTCTCCCAGCTTTAGTGCATGTAGCTCCCACGGTCGCTCGCTTCAAATCAACTCACAAGACCCATTTGTTCTCTCTTGCTTTCAGTGCTCTTTATGCTGGTATCTGTTATTATCTGTTGTCTAAATTGCTATTTCAAGTTTTTCACTCCATCTTATTCATATAATTCTGTATGCATGTTTAGAATTCACATCCAAGCCAATGTATTAAGGCTGTATTTAATCTATTTGCATTGTTTTTTTTTTAATTACTGTTTGTATTTAATGTACTATGCCCTGTATTTCACTGTATTTAATGTATTATGCATTGTTCCTCACTATCTTGTAAAGCACTTTGTGATGGTGTTGCACTATGAAATAAATACTGATTGATTGATTGATTGATAATAGCATTTATATTTGTACCATAGAGCTACTCTGTCTGCAAACAATATTTTATTGAATGTCACTGTCTACAGACAGGAATAATGGAATTACATTAGTAACAGGAAGAAATGTCACCCATCTAGATAATGAACAGGCCTTTAGATTAAGCTATTCTTTAATTATCCTATATTTATGTACTCATTAAAATCAGTTCCTGATGAAAACGCAATTAACATCCTGTCTTTGATTAATTAACAGTATTACAGTATAAGCACAGATTGTTGTTTCATTTTTCTAGTGTCACTAAGTTTATTTAACATTATACAGTAAAGCCCTTAGTTACAGTCATCTGAACTTTGAAGGGACTAAAATGACCTTGACGAATAAATGTTCAGTCCTTTGGGTGACCAATTAGTTCAAGCTTCAATGTCTATATATTTTTCCTTAATTATGCCTGTTAGAATTTGGGACACTTGAGTTGTGCTATTGCTACGTTACCTGTCCTCGCTGGAATTTGCAGGGGAGGTCTGATTTATGACAGAGTCACAATCCTGTGTCTTCTCACTCCCCATTCAGACAGATAAAAACCAGAGACGGTCTCTGTCTGATCCAAGTGTCTAGCATAAATGCTCACTTTATACAGAACAGCTTGCAGGCCAGGAAAACAAAGTTATATGTTAATATCATTAAACAACTGAATGGGCAGTGGCACAAAAAATAAGTTGAATACAAATTCTACTTAAAATTGTCACACATCATAACAAATGTATAGAAAAATAAGTAATGAAATAAATAAATAACTTTTCACTTTTATTACAGATCTAATTTAAATGACAGTACATAGCCTTACCGATAGAATTGTATTTCCGTATGGTGATATCATTTTAGTTGATGCTTGCGAAAGTGCAGGTTTTCCAAGTAATGGAAAACGTTACCTAGGCTAAAGGTTACCTAGGTAACAGGAAAATAAGATAATAGAAAGAATATTTTTTTCCAGGTTAAGGAAAATGTTTTTCAAGCATAGGGAAACTGCAGGCTACCCAAATAATGGGTAAATGCCACCAATATATATATATATATTTTTCATGCTCTTTTTTGTATCATTAACTGTTTAAGATTTGCAATTATGTGTGTCTATAGTATTTTAACTTTTGCCTTGAAGTGATGTGAAATCATTAAAGGTTTATGTGAACTTTACAAATGTGCCGTTTGGCACACTGAGGGGTTGCACATTCTGGTGATGTAAGTGACAGTGGATTTTCCCAACATTAAAGTTTACTTCATTGAACTTACTGTGCAATTATTATGACTGTTACAGTATACTATGAGCTCTTGAAAAATGTGATGATTTGACCCCAGAAGACCCTTACAATGTCTTAAACATCTAGGACAAGTGAAGGAGGTCACCCCTTAGATTTATTTTCTCAGGTGTCTTTTGGAATGCATTTGAAGCTGATTGAAATGATTAAAAAAAAAAAAAAAAAAACTGTTGAAGATCAAACTCTGTACCTAAATGAACTGGCTTGCCATCTTTTTCTCTTATTACAGTCAGTCCACACTCAATTTCTCCATTCCCACGATTTCTTGCCAACCACTTGTTAGCATCAAACTTCAGCTTTGGACTTCCTTTTGATTTTTCTCATTGTCACCTCATGGAATGCAATATATGTGCAATTTATGCATGAAATAAAATGAAATACTGTTCTCCACATCAAAGACAATTAGCATGTAAGTATCTGCTCATTTTACTGCCTTCCATGACATACTGCGTCGTGAATTCCATCTATTGTTCCTTTGATATAAGTACGATATCTTAATCTTAAGTGGGATAACAAGTGGAATAGTTTCAATTGTGTTTTTGCTTACATTCCAATTCAGTGGTGTGCTGCTGAAATTCAGGACAGAGCTGTGCTTCAGTAGTTTAAATAATACTGCATCCTCTACATGTTTTATAACAACTTTGAGCCAAGAAACTGATTCAGAAATTAAGATACATAACTTAGCTGTATTACTGTGGAATACACAAATACCATGTACTTCAGACCTGAAAACTATTATTATTATTAGGTCTATTTTTCCTTTTTTTAAATCAGTATATTACGGTTTACTTACCTTTTGTAACTTCCAATGTGGCTGATCACTTGCCCAGCACAAAGCAAATAGGCACAACAGTCAAACCGATGGGGTAACTTGTATCAAAAACACAAGTTTTTAGAAAAGTTAGAAGAAACAATTGGGGCAACCTTGGCCCCCATCAGT
This sequence comes from Polyodon spathula, assembly GCF_017654505.1. Lineage (NCBI taxonomy): Eukaryota > Metazoa > Chordata > Actinopteri > Acipenseriformes > Polyodontidae > Polyodon > Polyodon spathula. The sequence continues at coordinate 28,967,826 of NC_054537.1, read as the reverse complement.
TTTACAGTTGTGCCTATTTGCTTTGTGCTTGGCAAGGTTGCCCCAATGGTTTCTTGAAACTTGGCTTGTGTTTTTGATACCTTGACATTTTTTACATTTCCAATTTATTTTTGTTTCAGATATACATAATGCGTGAATAAAAGTGCCTGAGGTCTTCAAATTATTTATATATATATATATATATATATATATATATATATATATATATATATATATATATATATATATATATGCCTGCGATGCGTGCAACTAGGAATGGTGCTTTTGGCTGATTTACTTTTGCTGCTTTTGGCTGATTTACTTTTGCTGTGCAAATACCCTGAAAACACTGGCAGTTCTCGCACTTCGTTGTAACTTGCCGCTAGGAACTACCGTTCCTCTCGATAATAGTGGTAATGTAACAGTAGATTTAACATAATCTGAAATGTAGTTCTTACTACAAACTAAATCCACGCACTAGTCAGTCATGAAAATAACCATTCAGTATTAAACACACAAGTTCATTCGCGCAAGATTTCTCCATCACTTAATGGTCACTGAAGGTTTTCCTTATGCATTAGAAACACTGGACCAGAAGAATAATGCAAGTAGAACAATAATTTTTTAAGTAAGAAAATTGATTTGTGATCAGCTTTATCATAAACAGGTTTGTAGAGATTATTATTGACTTAGTAGTACGTTATCCCAAGAATGTCCAGCCTTCTAATTCTAATGTTAAGTGGGAAATGTTGTTAAATACACATCAAGTACTGGTAATATGAGCACTAAGCTCTACATACTCCCTATTACAGTGGTTTTTGAAACACTGGTAATCAAATATTCCCAATGGTGCGCATAGTTGTTTTAACTAGCTCTTTTTTTTCTTGTTTTAATGCATTGCAGTCGATCATAAAGCAATCTGCTACAAACTTTTTAAAGTCTCAGGTGCTGTACTACATGCACTGGATAACAATGCATATTTAATAACTCATTTTGTCCCTGTTTAAAACAAAAACCAGGACCATTGGTGTTACTTCATGACCAGGGCTGAAACCACTACTCTAATTAGACTTGTGGTTGCCTTTTTTTCAGATTATACTGCCATCCTTTGGTTGTAAACTGTGAGGAAGTACACCATTAGGAACTTATTATTTTCTTTAAAATAAATAATACATTAATAAGTGGTTCATCCTATATGGAATGTATGTTTATAATTAAGTGTTCAGCGGCTATCTCTAATCAAGTTGAGAATGTATTTCTTGTGCACTCTTTGCTGTGTTATACAAATAGTGCAAGAGAAAATACACTCTCAACTTGATTCGAGATAGCCACCGACCAATTATAAACACATTATCTTTAAATAAAAAAAATACCTGATATTAATGTACTTGATCTATTTTTTGCTGAGATCTACATACAATCTCAGCAAAATTCTAAGTGTAGTTGCTGCTGATAGGTTCCAGTCGGGACATTACTTACAATGTCAGTCAAATGCAGTCAGTGGACAGAACTTTATCCCATATTTATTAGGATCCTGTCTGGGATAGGAGAAGCTGATGAAGTGTCTGACAGGTTCTTGCTCTGCTTTTGTCTCTTTGCTCAGGTTTGCAGGTGTGCCTGCTGGCTTTTCCCTGCCATCTAAGGCGTTTGCATAAGAGATGCTAAACCTTGTGTTTTCATTGAAAAAAAAATTAACTTAAGCAGTCGTTCACCATTCTGCTTAAATAGAAACAACAAATATTTAATTACAAAATACTGAAATAGCACTTATAAAAGTGTACTGTAGTATATAATGATAGAAGTAAAGTATAGTAGTGGAAAGTAAAAATAGCAAAATCCTAATAAAACACTTTGGCATATCACAGCTAGCATGACAAATCATAGCATGGCAAATCACAGGTAAGCACTAGTGTACTTGAGCCGGAACACTCCGGAACACTCTGGAACACTGTTCCGGTCCTTTTTTCAGAGGCACAGAACCTTAACTTAAGAATTCCCTTATTTTACTGATATTTGCTGATTTGATATGAAAATGTTTATATGGTGCCTCAATGCTGTAATTTCGGTGACTGTGCACTAATGAAGCAATCTATTTTCCATGATGAAATCTAGTTAGTCTTTTGATTGAATAGGCACTAGGAACAAAAAAATAAAATAAAGTGCCCCTTTTGATAAAACACTCTGAATCAGAGTATCCGATAACTGACGAGTAGTTAGCATTTTTCACACACATCTCCCGCATGTCTGGTTCAGTCAGTCATCCTTGTGATGCGATCAAGAGAAAATTAGGAACTTCTATTACAAACTATAATACTAAAGTTTAAGTGTTTTTTGCAAAAATGCTGACAAAGGAGAAAGCAAAAGTACATCCTACGACTGTGTCCCTAAACACCAATTTTTTTTTTAAATAACCAGCCAAAATGTAGCCGCATTGGGTTTTTAAAGATGTAATATATTACAAAAGCATAAATAAGCGCTTTATAATAGTAAAAACACAGAGTAATGTTATACACTATGTATTTATTTATCTGCCCAAATGAACAGCTTCCAGGGTAAAGTCTGAAGAAATATATAAGGAATAAAGCACACTTAACTATAATTAATAAGGCTGTTTTATTGGGCCAAAAAGCTTGAGTAGTTATTCATGTCATGAGAGCTCTACGATAAATATACAGCCTTATGTGTACAGTAGGGTGTATTTTATTTGTTATAATTATAATGTTATATTATAATTTGATTAATTTCTTTGGTTTCCCCAGTTTCTCAAAGGCATATCATTTGTTAAGTTTCTATCATAGTTGCAGCAGTTTTTATGTCAATGAATACATTTCTCCCACTTTATAGGTGACATTTTGATGATATTAACATGATGAGATTGATGGTTGGCTTGTATAGCTGTTCTGAGACGAGGTCAGTAGAGTCGACAGGAGGTACATGCACCTTACAGTAATTACTGAATGTAAATTACAAGGCTTTAAAGTACTGTCATTAATACATATGTAAATGTTTACTGCTATTATTGCATTATGTGTGAAGGGTGTATCAGGATTTTTGAATAAATATATTACAGTGAAACATGAATTAACAGGTCAAAAAGGCAATAAACATTTGTGACTGCATAAGAGAGGCTTCAAAATGCCTTTCTCATTTACTTGAATTGGAAAAAAATGACTGATTGGAGCAGGTGACTAATTTAATAATAATAATAATAATAATAATAATAATAATAATAATAATAATAATAATAATAATAATAATAATACATCGCTAGTATGAACACAATTTTAAAATGTCGATTTTCTTATACTTACTAAAACACTTACTAAGTGAGAAATTCAAGGTAGCAAATTTGCACATTTTATACTAAAAAAAAGTTTCCATAGCCTCCCCTTGCTATTTTCCACATATACAATCTACTGTTTTAAATCATGATCATTTGTTACTATCCTTTGCAAATCTGAATGAGCAGTCTTGAGCCATGTCACCCTTTTCCCCATAAACAGTAATATAAACATCTGCTTCAGTTCCAACATTCCACAGGTCTCCTGTCACAACACGGGCCTCGTACACAGTAGCGTAAACAAAACAGAGCAGACCTTTAGAATAACAGTCAATTTCTATAGCTAGAGAACAATATGACACTGTATCAGCTCTCTGTTCTCTTGCTTTTATGTTTTTCTGAACATTTTTATTCACCACCCCGACTAAACATCTACATGTATGTAATAAAAATTATCTTTTCATTTTTAAATTGGTCATTTTGCAACTGGCCATGTGATTAACTTTGACTTGCAGATTTAGTCACATTGTTGTTCAATAAACATAAACAACCCAAACCTCTCTGTACGCTTTACCCTGCCCAAACAAAGAGCTCCCGGCACTTTCCACTTTTCTATTATAATACAAGTTAATAACCACTGCTAAGATTTATTTCATCAAACTTTAGTTTAAGTCAATGACTCTACTCACGGTTCAATTTATAAATCACATACCAAATTATGAGCTTTTTTTTTGTCACTATTCAATCAAACTTTTAAAAACTTAACTTTTGACTTACTATACTATCAGAAGTAATTATATGATAATTATATATTAATGCTGATTGATTTACCATTGCTTGTGCTCCTTTAACTGCTAGAACATTTCACCCATGGTATAAAACTGGCACTTCCCTGCAAATCTCCCTATCGTTCTACATAGATTTTCAAACTGCGTTTGACAAAGTACTGCACGAAAGACTATATTTAAAGATTAAATCAATAGGAATAAATGGTAAAGTAGCAGCATGGATTAAAAAACTGGTTATAAGATAGAAAGCATATAGTTATAATTAGAGGCCAGGCATCAAACTGGAGTAACGTAACAAGTGGGGTACCTTAGGGGTCAGTACTGGGACCATTGCTATTCTTAATCTATATAAATGACTTGGACCAAGACATAATCAGTAAACTATGCAAATGTGCAGATGGCACAAAACTGGGAGGAGTAGCCAACACCCAATCAGCAAATTAAGTAATACACAGAGATTTAGACATGATTCAAGCTTGGGCTGACACATGGCAGATGAAATTTAATGTGGGTAAATGCAAAGTCTTGCACATAGGGTGCAAAAACATTAGAGGCAAGTAAAGCACTAATGAAATAGAAGAGGCTATGTAAGAAAAGTACTTGGGGGTAGTAGTGGATGAATCTCTTTAGCCAACTAGACAGTGCAGAGAAGCTAAAAAAAGGCAAATAGAATGTTAGGTTATATAGCCAAGACAGTTGAGTTCAAATCAAGAGAGGTTATATTAAAATTATACAATGCACTGGTATGACCACATCTAGAATATTGTGTCTAGTTCTGGTCCCCATAGCATAAGAAAGACATTGAGGCATTGGACAGAGTACAGTGGAGAACAACACATTAATTCCAGGATTGAAGGGTATGTCATATAAAGATAGACTGAAAGAGCTGAATCTGTATAGCTTTGAAAGAAGTACAGCCAGAGGCGACTTAATAGAAGTATTTAAAATTGTCAAGGGGTTTAACAAAGTAATTGCTGAGAATTATTTTTCACAGGTCACAGAGAACAGAACCAGGGCCCATGAGTGGAAGCTGAAGAAGGGCATATTCAGAACAGAGGGGAGAAGGAGCTTTTTCACAGAAAGGGTGGTGAACCACAGGCTGCTGGACAGAGTTGTTGAAGCAGAAACTATCGGATCCTTCAAAAATAGACTGGATGCTGTCATGAACAATACTGTATAACCCTCTCAGTGACCACAATAAGACCTTTAGCTGGCCGTCTGGAGGACAGGCAGTCCGGTTAGCCATGGATTCCCAGAGGTTTAATCTTCCCTACTAACTTCTTTATTTTTTGTTTTTACTCTCCTGAGTGGACCATGCTTGCATCAAAGCGAGAGAATCTTTTGGCCTTTTCTCGTTCTACAATTTCTTGTTATTATGTTCTTATGTTCTCATCCTGAGACAGCCAGCAATTCAAAGGAAGGAAGAACATTTCCTCTGTGGAAAGGTTCTGCAGTCACACCTAAAATACATATCAGAAACACAGATGTGGTTATTTTTTTGTGTATTGTACCATTAAACAAGGCCTCTGAGCAGACTGTTGAAATAATTTACAGTCACTGACCACTGAGCTAAACTTAAATGTGAAGCAACATTTATTCGGATTCAATTGCTTTGACAAAGTTATAATGTCTCACAATGCTTTACTCCTGCTAAATAAATGAACTGAGCTTGGCTTTATATACAGTATATACTTAATATAAACATTATTTACGAAAGTGCTGCAGGGGGAGGTGGTCTCCTGACCTCTCCCCCCTTCTTCATAGCTGGCAGCTACCCCTTCTGGGGCTCCGGCCACCAAATTCCCTGCAGAGAAATTACTGCGGGGGGAGGTGGTCTCCTGGCCAATCCCACTTTCTTCATAGCTGGCAGCTCCCCTTTCTTGGGCTGCGGACACTCTGCGTCCTCCCTCTTGGGCTGTGGACATTCGTGCTCCTGCCCCTCGGACCCTCGGGAGGGGCGATGGCAGCAGCGGACTCTCGGGAGGCGATGGCATCAGCAGCGGACACTCGGGAGGCAATGGCAGCAGCAGCAGACTGGTGAAGTCAGACCCGGAAGAACACAGAAACCAAAACAAGTAATGGCGGTGAACCTGAGAGGCTACGGTGCACAGTATATTTATTAATAAACAAACAAAAGATTTAAACAAAACACACAACACTGAAAATAAAGGGCATGTTGGCCAAACGAACAGATAGACAAAATGCAAAACGGACATGGATGAACCCAACAAACAAGTACCGTGCTGGCACTTCCAGCAAGCTGTAATAATTGTTATTTTACCTAAACTCTCCTCTCTTGCCCGTTCTCCACTTCCGAACACACAATCCCGAGTGAGTGAAAACATGCTGCTTTTATGCAGCTGTACCGAGACTCGATTGCTAATCAATTATTCAATTGGAGTCTCGGTACAACTGCACGTGAATTAATAAAAATGCAATTCCCTGTGCTCACATATTATTACATTTTAACTGCACGTGAAGTGCTGTGCAATCCTCGTGCATAAATACAAACATACATTTTAAACACTAGTGCTCTTAACCCATATTTATATCCCATGTATTTTATACATAAACACCAACATTAACAAACTATATACAACATAACACACTAATAAACATAAAGAGGTGGGACACTCTGCCACAATACCATATAATGCTATCACAGATAGCTATCAGGCTTTTGTTCTCAGATTGTTAAAAGATACAGTTTATTATCCATTTAATACACTTTCAGTTTTGAGGTAAAACTATAAGAAATATGGGCATAACATGTTTCTGCTAGTGCCTAGTTTTACCTTAGAATTCTGATTGATCATTTTGAAGTTATGGATGTTTCAGTTTACCACTGTGATGGATACTGGCGTATTATGTTTACATCTGAATGTCTAGATATACAGCCTCTGATTACCTCATCACAATGTCAGCCTGGGGATTCTCCAGAGTTGTTGTGCCAAATTCATATTTTGTACAGCTCTCCAATGTTCCCTGCTTTTATCTTTAAATTATCAAAAATGTACGTTAAATCTGGAACAACACATAAATAAAATTTAGAGCATCTAAAAATAAATGGATTAACCTTTCTTATACTGATAGCTTGAAACTGACATAACGAAAAGAGCCATTTTTGAACTTCAGTGGTTCAGGACAAACCCAACACAAAATCTGAGAACAGTGATATTTTATTGGTGGTTATGGAGTATGATACAGGTGACTCATTAGGATGAGGAGATAGCTCCCCCATAATTTAACTAAGGGGAAATTAAACAACTAAAAAAGGGGTGGCAATTGGGGAGGTGGAGGGATTTGAATCATTTGTGCATACGGAGTGGTAAGGATTATTATCTGGTTTATTTATAATCTTCTGATTGAGTTATGAATGTCACAGGTAGGGTGACCTGACATAACCTAGCTAGTGTACCTACGACTACGCCAAATTGATTTTGGTAAGGCAAGGATCTTAGTAACCGAATAGTTATTTCGTTCCCCATATAGGTTCTTTATTCCCCAGGTTTCCCCAATGGGGCAGCATCTGGTAAAACAAACTATTTGTTCTCAACAGGGTAAAAAATCGTTAAAACCGAACTACACTATAATATTAAAAAAAATAAGTTAAACTTTCAAAAAGGGAGTGCCAAAAAAAGCATAAAAGAACACCGCACACTATGCAATCCCTTCCTGTTGGTCACGGTCTCAGAAGAAGTTCATACACATGGACAGTTATTGTTCAATAAATAAAAAAAGGACTGAAAAGAAATAGTCCAGGGTGGTGTAGCTCCAATGCTCCCGGGGTGTCCCCCAGCTTGCTCGGTCCGCTGCTGTTTCCTTCCGCCGATTCGGGAACCGCCACCCCCTACTTGATCTCTCCACTGCCAATCAAAAACGAATCAAAAAGAAAACAACCAACCTCCCTATATTGTCCCAACACAACCAAAAGAAATAAGAAAAAACTCAGTTCCTGAATATTGTCCCAGTGCTGGTCTGTCCCTAAAATGAAGTTCTTGTTGCAAATGGTCGATTTCCTAAAGTAAATCTTCCACAGTATCGTATTCCCCCAAGGATGCTCACTCGCTCGTTCCTGGTTCTTTCTGTCTTCCGTGTTCCCCTTCTCGTCTCAAATCCAGCCCCTTATATAGTCCTGCCTGGACCGCCATTGACTGTGGTGCTAACCAGGCTGGACTTCCTGTTGCTGGGACAAACGTGCTCTACCCAACAAATGTCTTCATGGCCACCCTGAAAGAGAGCTTTTTTGCTTCCATACGTACAGACAGAATCTCAATTGCTCTGGTCACCACAGAGTATGAAATAAACCTGTGAACTGGTCAGACCTGAAACTTTACATTTGTCATCTGCAAGAAAATAAAACAAAACAATCATGGTGGAAGCATTTTATATATGCATTATCTTTCTTTATACTGGAGGATAAATAAGATAAATCATGTTGGTTCACATATGAGATATACAACAAAGGATCAGCTGAAAATGTATGTACAGTAAAATATCTTAATTACATTTATAATTACATTTTCATCCATTTTTAAATACATATTAAACTAAAAATAACATTAAACTATGATCACAAAAATGACACATTTGCTGTACTGAAAAAACAGAAAACCTGTTGCAATGTAACAAACTAATTTCCAGTATGAAAACAAAACAATTAAGCACTGTAATTGTTGTTGTTTTTCAGTTTAATTGATTATTGTATTTGAGTTTCACAAGTTATTCATTAAACATGAAATGTTTTTGAGGTACATAGATATGCCATGGTCAGAACATTTATATGAGTAAGTATTGAAAAAATTGTTTCACGTGGAGACATAGGGATAACCGCCCCTTAAATCAAAACCTTTTAATTAATGGATTGATGACCATGGCTTAAAATCCATCCCCCCACCCTACCTCATTAGCAACTGCAGCATTAGCACTACGCTGAGGATCTTTTAATATAAAGGTTTTTATTTTCAGGATATTTTTCAAGTATAGAGCTTTAGATTTCTGGTACCTAATAATTTACTTTGCTTTGAGTCCCATGGTCTTATTGCAGGCAATGGGAGCTTTGTTAGGCCACTAGAGTAAATCTGATCAACAACACAAGAAGAGTTGGATTTTTAAAAGTGAAAGTGACCGTGTTATAATGTTGCTGGTACACATATATACAGCCGCCTGTTCCTTTCCTGCTGAATATACCAGCACTAGTTTAATGGAAGCTTCTGCCTCCTTACCACCATCATGATGCAATTATGTCTGCTCTGGGAAAGACTTTTGTTGATTGATTAGATTAATTAGGCACCTCCCAGGATAGTCTCCCAGGAAAATCCAATGCTTCTTTTCTTTGAATTTAGATCTAAACATCTTTGTTTACGATTTTCTTCAAATCCCTATAAATAAAAAAATAAATAAAATAAAATCTTGAGAATGGTTTCAGATGAAGAAAAAAACGCAAATAATGCTTACATCACACCTCTGCTTTCGTTAGAAGCAACATTTTTATGGGTATCTATTATCTTTATTTGTGTCTGTGGCATCTGGTGATAGTAATTCATCCTTCAGAAAAGACAAGACAAACAAAATATACACTCATACTCAGCCAGCTTATTGTGATACCACACATGATGTTGCTGGCACATTAACCAAACGTGTTTAATTTAGACATAAATGTATGAAACAATTATAGAAAATAAAGGCTTTTAATCAAAGTGGGCAAGCTGTGCAGTGATTTGAATTGGACTGTCCGATGAAGACCCTGCTTTGCCTCATGTGAGCATGATTAAGATCAAACAGTTTCCTTTTCAAATGTTCGGTGTAAATAGACTCTATTTACAAATTATAAAAGTTCCAAATTATATAACAATTTGAAAAAGAACTGTCTAGATTTTATCATGAATACCTTATGCTTTTTATATTTAAATATTTTTATATTAATCTTAAAAAAAATATATATATATATATATATATATATATATATATATATATATATATATATATATATATATATAGTTTTGTGAATACATTTTTTTATTTGTGTGTGCATTTGTAGTCTTAATAGGGAGTTTGTCAGTCTTCAGAGATTGTGTTTTGTTAACGTTATCACACAGTACTCTCATTTTTGTACATGCACCAAAAGTGAATATAGTATGACTGCAAGAAGTTATCATTGCATAAACAAGTCTATCACAATTTGACACCATCCATATTCTTAAGTTTCTAAATGTAAACTTTTGGTACCTGTACATATATCTGACAGAATATACTTTTCTAACAATACTATTGCATTTGATCAAATATGTAAGTATGTATGTAGGCATGTATATGTTATGTATTTCATCTTCAATGACTGTTCCATTCCTAAACTACTAACCTGTGCATTACTGACTAAACCACATGTCATGTGTTTTTCACCTTTCACTGTAGGTCTCCGTAAGCAGATAAAATGTAATGTAAATGTAATTTAGAACCACATTGTATAAAGACATGGCCTGGGGTGGCCCTCAAGTGTTGGAAGTAAAGGACTACTGTTCTATAATGTACTGGATTTGTAAGTTTAAACATTTATTGGACAAACATCTTTCTTTAAGAGCATTATACAGAAAAAATACAAAAACACAATTAAGAGATAACAGATCATAGCTGTCCACACTTTAGAGATAAAACTACAGCTTTATATCTGCTTCTTCCTTAAATACTGTATAGTACAAAATAACACATGACAGGCATAATTTTGTATTATTATCAGTTATTAAAGTACAGCAAAACCATTCCTTACAGTAGAATATATTACTAAAATAATATGAATAAACATATGGCAAAACTGTAGAAAATGTGGAATATTATACTTTATAGTAATATAATGTTATTTTATGACCCACTTTTAATGTATTAATATAATTGCTCTGTGGTCCCCCTGTAAATACAATAAATGGGGTTAGGAAAGCGAAACAAACATTGGATGGTCATGACTTGGGGTGTGACCTCAGCTTTTACCAAACCAATTTGTGATAATCTACTTTACACTAGGATTACTGTACTGTGCGCAAGATTTGGGTTTAAAGCTACAAACCTCCTCCCTTTGTTACAGTGCACTGAAAAGCAAATGACTGCCAGTGAGAGACAGACAGTATACTAAACATAAAATAATACATGACGAAGGTATTCAGTCTTCCACTGACATATAATGGAGAGAGTAAAACAATCCAGTAGTATTTTAAAATCTGTATAAAAAAGAACAGTAAGTAACCATTTTGATTGAGCACCAAACAATTCTATTAATAGTCCTCCAATCCCTTACAGAAATGTCCTATAGGATCTATTGGTACTATAGGACATTATGGGACTAAAAAGGTTTTTAGAGAAATCCTAAAGGATTCTTTTTAAAAAATATCCTCCTATAGTACTCAAAAGGGTCTCCCTAACAGTAGTACTATTGGACACTGTAGAGAACTAAAAAGGTTTTAAAGAAATCCTATAGGATATTTTATAGGACTTGACTAATTTACTATAGGACTTGACCAATTTACTATAGGACTTTTATAGGTTATTTCCGTAAGGGATGATTAGGTTTTTTACACTTCTGGTATGTATACATTTTTTACGCTGTTGTATTTTAATAAAAAGCAACTATCAATGCCAATCTAATCCACAAGAAATAGATCTACAAATATTGTTTTTTAAGGAACTGTGCCTAAAATTGTGCTCTAAAAGATTATGGTATCTAGAAAGGAAATTAACACCAAACACACATTAAAAACAAGAATGGAAAAAATAAAGAATATTCATTAACATATTATATGATAATCCTAATAATACCTTTCACATTGTTAATTAATAGAAGCAAAATATCTGGTCGTTTCATGTGTCAGATATGAGCGTTGTCTAATTATAGACATTAAAGTTTATAACATACAATATTATTAACAGGCTTTGTTCACTTTGCGTGGGATATATCTAAGGATTGCATTTTTTTGTTTTTCATTATATAGGGGTTTTTCTAAGTACAGCCGTTGGCTTTGTAATGTTGGTGGCTGCATGTGTACCTGTTGGTTTGCAGGAGACCCTTTCTTGGTGACCCCACTGTCACTAACGGGGGTTTCAACAGCCTAGGTGGTTTGATGAATGATGGCTTGTTTGATGCCTTCAGGGGAAAGAGTCCCCACCTTGTCTCTTTTTTGGATGGAAAAACGCGCTCTAATTAAAATACTCTGAGGGATATCTGTTACTGTGCCAGCTTCTTCAATGCTTTTAGCCTTCCCACTCACTGTTCAACTCAGATTTACTAAATGTGCACCATACACATGGGAAAAGTGAACAATGAAATAGCATTTAATTTTGTTACACACTTGTGAATTGAATAACAATGGCAACAATAACACTAGAAGTTATAATGCAATATTGCGTACAGAATATGAATACTCTCTATAACCACGCTTTGTCTGACCTCCCCCCACTCACACACACCCACACCCACACCCACACATACACATGCACCCACATCCACACACCACACACACACACACCCACCCCCCCCCACCCCCCCCCCCCCCACACACACACACACACACACACACACACACACAAACACAAACACAAACACAAACACACACGCACGCACGGACGCACTCATGCACATACGCACGAAATCTGTGATAGATACAATTAATAACACTCTTCAGGCTTATTTTGAGCTTTTCTTGTTTTTGTTTTATGTATTTTTTTTTATTTCGGGGCCTTCGCTTTTTATATACTATATGAAATAATTGATTTTGATTACTTTCCGAAATGCTTGTGTTTTTTTTTTTTTTCTGTCAAAATATGTACAGTAACTCGACAGTACTTGTACACTTAAGTTGTACCTTTTTTCCCTTGCTGTATTCCACAATGAAATCTTTATGCTCATGGGAAGATTCTTCTGGGGGTTTTGTGCGGAGGCATTTTTTTACATTTTGCCACAATATGCAATTTAGTTTTACATCCTCAGTATCGTAACTGTAATACAGCTTTAAATCCTGCAAACAAGCCATTCCTAATTGTAATCTCATTTTAAATCTCACAAGCAGTCTACAATAGAAATGTAGGATTTATTTATTTTTTTTATGAGAAAGGTGTGGTGAATGTGAATTAAGTAACGATTTCCACTATTTTTCCGTTTTATTCCACTGATTTCATTTCTTTTGTATCATGGGGGTTTTATCGGTTTAAATCAGTTAAAACCGAAAATCAGAAGCCCTGGATATAACTTAACACTATTACAATATAATGGTCTCTACCACAACAATAACAGTCAGAAAAATATATCTGAAACCAAAATACTGTAGCTATACAAGTCTGTTTTATGAATTTATATCCTTTCTTATTTCTTATAATCTGTTTCTTCATTGTCGATATTCAAGGTTTGTATATCTAGATGTGGCTTCACGTTCAGCTTCAATAGCAAAATACTTTAATTTTCTGGTTTTCCTTTTAATGTATTCAAATTATTTTCATTTTGGTTTCTTTTATGAGTTAACCCTGCCTTGTAAGAATCCTTTGCTGAATTAGGGTTCAGAGAAGTATTAAGGGTTACTGTTTTCACAGCCCTAGCAGGGTTTTTTTTTTTCTATATGCTTGCAGTCCTGGTTTGCTAGACAATGGGAGTGAAGAATGTCTGTATTTCCTGTCACTTTTGTTCTTTGCACTGGCACTAGTATTTAATGATATTTCTGTATTATTTATTATTTGACTCCCCTCTTTTATATTATTTACATGATCTGCTTTTTGGACACATTCAGAGAAAGTCCTTGTTTGATCCTCTCGATCTCATGTTTAATGCTTTCAATTTCAAACATTTTGATGATTCCACTCATTATGCAGGTCATATTTTCTTCATGCATTTGCATAGTGGACCTTTTATCATTTATGGACATATGTGGTGCATGCTGGTAAAGTGCTGTAGTTTTCCTAGTTAATGAATGCATTATCCATTGGTTCTCAGGGTCTGTTTGTTTTTGATAAAAACACCCCCTCTTTTCCTCATTGAGCGGCTCCACAGTCACGGTCAATATTGGACAGTGCTGACCACACCTCAGGTGAAGCTTCTCCAAAGAGTTTTGATCTTCAGGAGCTTTGCTGTTGGCACTGTTTGCTCGGGAAGGTTGTGCAACCACAGCATGAGCCACCAGAAGTTCCTGTTCTGGGTGCACTTTGTTGTTAGGTATCTGAAAATCTACCGAGGCAAAAGAGGGAAGGCTACCATTCCTCTCTACCCATTTTTGCTCAGGTTCAGCGCCAGTCACCATTGACAGCCTGTCACCTTTCTTCTTTTTTCTGGGACTATCATTGCAGAGAAGGCTGCCTTTACTCTTAACGCCCGACTGGTCATCTTGGAAAGGATCAGAAACACCGGCACGAGGCACGTTGAAGTAGCTGCATTTTGGTTCCATAGGTTTAGCTAGTTCTTCAAGTTCATGTGAAGATATGACAGCCAGTGGAGGAAGATGGCTCCCAAAATGTGAGTAAGCAACATCTTCACTTGTGTTGTCCAGGGCCGTTTCGGTTGACGTGGTTTCAATATTCCCGTACATTCCTATATTTTCAGGTGTTGATTTTCTAATCAAGTGGTTTTCTTTAAGAAGCCATCTACCTTTATCAATCAGAACTCCTTCATCTGTTTCAGATTGTGTAGTATTTTGTACACCTTGCAAAGTTTCTTCTTCTAAATGAAAAGAGGCATTGTCATGAAAGTATTGTAGATCTCCATTCACTTTAGGCTTTGGTTCTTCAAAAGATGTGATGCTACCTGCACTCATGTTACCTGGACTTTGCTTTTGTTTTTGTTTCAAAACAGATGGGGGCTTCTTAAGAGAGGGAGGTCTAAAATTAGCTTCGGTCTTCCAATACAATCTTTCGATAGTTCTTCTAACACAGCTTGTAGAAACAAATCGCTTTCCAGGGCCAACTTCCCCACTTTCTGTGGTCATTTCACATGATGCCTGTGATCTATAACCACTCTGTACACTTTCTGAGCTCTCTGGTCTACAGTCAGACAAGTCGGATGTAGATGGACTTGGTAGTCTCTTGCTACCATATTGGAAGTCTTGTATGCTTTTGGCCATAAACATTTCTTTCAAAGTATTGATGCTGATTCCATCAATTTCCGTTTTGGGGTTTTGTTTTGAATCATAACCGAACGATAAAGACGAAGCTGATGAATGACTGTTGGCAGACTCCACAGTATCATCACTGGATTTAACAATGTCACATACATAGTGGGTGGGGTTTACCCGATCTTCTTCCTTTAAAGTATCTTCATTTACAGAGAGATGTTCATTTGTCCCATGTATTGAGCCTTCCTGATTTTCAATCATCAAATCTGAAATTCCATTTTGCTCATTAGAAAGAGGGATCACCTCTGCTATGTCTTCTGCCTCAGATACCTGCAGATCAGCATTAGAGTTTCCTAAAGTTGCATTCTCTTCATCAGGAACCTCATCCATTTTCAAACATGCAGATTCTTTTTCATTGCAATGAAAGGCTAGATCATTTTCCCTTTCTTCTATTGGTACTGGAACATCACTTAATTTTCCTGTGTCTACAAGTTGTTCTTCTAAACACGTTGCACTGTTGTCTTTCATCATGGCACATAGTTCTCTCTGAACTTCATCAAACATGCCCAGTTGCTCTATCAGCTCCTGCATATCAAAAGTATCATCCATTTTAATATTGTTAGTTGACATGTTGGTCTCTAACAAGGCTTTGTTATCATCTGGGGTATCTGGTAAATAAATGTTATGTGAACCCTGCTCAACAGTTGTTTCCCTGCAGGTCTGCAATAGGTGGGACAGTGTATATGTTTGCAAGCCTGAGAGACTAGCCTTTACCTCCTTAGAATTCTCAATGCTAGCCATTCTCATAAGGGACTCCATGAGTGTGAGGACCTCTGCACATCTACTACTATTTACCAATGTTCCACTGTTGTTTAATCTACCAACACCTTCCTTTATTATCGTGATTGATAGCAATGAATGAAGGACTTTATCGGGAGCACCAGAGTATGAATCAACATGTGCAGAAAAGTTTGGCATGCTGTATGATTTCTCCAGGCCTAAAGGACTTCTGAGGGTTGGTATTTGTTTGATTGATTTAACTGAAGAATGTAGTTGCTCCAGTACTGGTCTGGTATTGTGTTGTCCTGCTGGCATGTTTGCATCGATTTTTCCCAAGTCAGTTTGAATAGCAGCTTCAGCTGTTTCTGTGGGTTCTCTCTTTACTTTAGTGGGCTGGTCAGGTGCGGCAGGTGGTTCTTGTCTTACATAAGATTCTTCTTCTGGTACTTCCTCCACCTCCAGCCTCTCCATTTCGGGAGCAATTGTTGTTGTTTTTTTTACGTGATCATTCTTTCTGGAGAGACAGTTTTCAAAAATGTGCTCCTTTACTTCTATAATATCAGATTCATCAAAAGGATCGCTTCCAATCTGAAATACAACTTTTGCTGTTTTTATTGTTTCTGCATTAGGGTCAGTAAATTCATTATGAGGTAATGTAGATCCTGACTGTACTTTTTCCAGCCATTTCTTCTCAAAATCCTTTATTAATGGGGGAGCTTGGTCCACATTAGACATGCCCAGCAAGGAAGTGCTTTCATTATATTGCTGAAGTTCTTCTTTGCTTGTTATTTCCTCATCAGGCTTATCTTGTTCATTCCTTTTCTCCCTTTTCTGTTTTTTGTGCTTCTTTTTGTCTGTTGATGATGAACCGATTGTTGGTAAAACACTTTTAATAATTATAATCTGAGTGCCATTTTCTTGGTCTTGATCTGAATCTTGTGACTCTGGACTGGCAGCATTGTAATTTAACTCTTTCTCAGATACTGCTCCTTGAGAGGTCTCCCCAGAGTTCTTAAACACGTATGTATTTTCAGACACAGTGGATACAGAAGAGTTGCTGTTGGGTTCATGTTCTACTTCTGTCTTTTTCTTGTTACGTTTTTTCATTTTAAGTGGTCTTTGGTCATCATGTGCACCTGTTTCTGCACACTGAGCAGATTCTTTACAGTAGGATTTTGCATTTTGTTCATTTTGATCAACAATGAGGTCATTGCTTTTCTCTGTTACTATATATGAGCTCACACCATCGGATTGGTTAGTCTTTTTGACTTTTGGTTTGCTTGATTTCTTCTTTTTCCTTTTAACAGCAGGTGGAAACTGACTGAGGAACATGTTATCCACTGGTGCAGTGTTATTAATTTGTGACACAGCATATGCAGGAGAACAGTCTAAACTGGAATCTAGTACCTTCTGGTATGAATTATATGCTAATGAATCCTCTGTTTCATCATTTTTCATACAAGATAAATTATTTCTGTGCTTATAAGATGCATTGATGAAATCTGAGGCTCCATACTCATGTTTCCTCTCACTAAAGAATTCTGAAGCAGTGGACGGTCTCTTGTAAAGCATTTCACAATGGTTCCTTGATAAACAGATGGCCTGGCCTGATGAAGCTGGTCTGGCACAGATCACTTGATGATTTGCAAAGTAATTATCATGACAGTATTCCTGTTCAGAAAGGTGTATGACCCGTTCTGTTACTTCATCTCCATTGTGGAGTGTCAGTATCTTTGCCACACCTGAAGTCCTACATTTGAAATGTAGATCATTGTTATTCATTTCAAAATGATCGCCTTTCCTTGGCTTAGGTACAGACCTGCTACTGCAATGGCTGATAGTGCAGTATTCTCCTTTTCTTTCACCATTTTCCTTCTGCTCAATATAAGAATATGTGCCGTCTAAATTATCGTGTATTTCACTTTCAGACACCGTTTTAATGCTTTCCATAGATGCCTGCTTTCTTCTGCTCTGCCTGGGGTCAGGTATTATGGGTCTCTTAAATATTTGCTTATTGTTGTCTTCTTCAGTTTCGTTGACATCATAATGTGTAGCTGGATCATGCCATGTGTCAGATTTTTTGCTTTCTTTATCAACAACACTCATTTCATTTGCTTGTTTTTTTCCACTAACTGCCTTCATTCTTTTAAAAGAGAGATTGCTTTCCTCTTTTGAGTTGTAGTCCTCCAAATACATTACATCTGCTTTAGCTTTAGAAGGAAGAGTATTGCAATCTGGTGAATCAGCCTCAGGGTTTACTTGATTTTTTACTTGGTTGAGCACACCGGATCGACTCACTGTAGTGCTCCATTGAATTGTCTCCTCTTCTTTTATCATTAACCTAACCTTCATCTCTACTGTCATGGTGCCATCTTGGTTTACGCGAATAGATTTTTCTATATCGTCATCTAGAGGCATTAAAGGAATGTCCTCGACAGTACATGTGCATGTTTCCAAGGATCCCTTAGGAGTATCAAGAATGTTATATAAGCTACCTGTAGAATTTCTGAGTTTGTTCGAGAAATACTTTTCTGAAGAAAAAGAGAACTTTCGAGACCTTATGGTGGAGACTGATTTCTTTCCCCCTTTTCATTTTTCAACAGAGACAGAAGGTGAAGAGGAAAGCAAAAGCCAGTCAGTTTGGAATGGAGAGAATCCATCAGCAGGGTCAGTAATACAGGAAAGAGAATAAGAAAGAAAGAGAAAAGGAGAAAGATGAATTAAAAGAGAAATAGAAATGGTAGAGACAGTACAATTTACAACTATCTCTATTTTGCAGTTCAGCCAAGACAATATTACCAGGTCATACCAGGAATTATGGATATCATTAAACAAATCAACATTTTCTTAGCTTATCCCTTACAGTGAGGACTGGTGAATGACTGTGCCGTTTTGTTTTTCTATCAGTACTGTCACTGCCTTCTAAATAAATCAGTTAAAAAAAACTTAATTTTCAGAAGCAAAGTATTTATTATAAATAATGTGCTATAATATATATAGATATATATATATATATATATATATATATATATATATATATATATATATAATTTTTTTAAACATTATTGAATACTCTACTTAATTCTAGCGCATTTAATAAAAAGGCCACAAAAATGCATGTACTTAATTACATTACATTAATATTAAAAGACACTTACAATTCCTTTGCTGGATCTTGTTGATGGGTTTTGGTTTTACATGGTTGGAAATTCCTGGCAATTTGGTAGGCAAGCTCAGTCTCTGGGTGTCATATTTTCCAGCTTTGAAAGGTTCTCGGCCTGCTGCTACTACAATTCCAGAGCACAGAATCAGAGCCTGAAGACCATCAACCTTTAATAAGGGAATAAATTTGTCCTTAAGTTCTGTGCAGTTGGGCAATGTCCCGCCTATCTATCATTGATGCTTTATGAATACTTTATACCCACCCCAACTACTGAGTGGCAACAAATTTCCATTTCTATTGGAGACTCAATTTAAGATTTAAAATGAGATTACAATTACAGTAGAAGGCTTGTTCACAGGATTTAAATCCACATTACAGTTAGATAGTGAGAATTTAAAACAAACAGAATTGCAAATTGTGGCGAAATGTAAAAAAAAATCCCTTGACACACAAAATATGTACTCTGTCCAAAAGGATTTTGTTGTGGAAGACAGCAAAGGAAAGAAGGTACAACTAAGTACTGTCGAATTACTACTACTGTGACAGAAAAAAAAAAACCAAGCATTTTGGAAAGTAACCGAAAACAATAATTTCATACATTATAGAAAAAGCGAAATTCACGAAAAAATAAAACTCGAAAACAGGTAAAAATAAGCACCAAAAAACGTAATTAATAAAAAACGAAAAACATAAGCCCTAAACATACCATATACAGGGGCAGTCACTGCCCACTGGAGATAACAGTTAACATATTAACAACATATTCATGCTTTCTTCTTCATAATATTCTTATAGCATTGTGATGGTAATTACCACTGTAACACCACACCCTGGAAGCATAGAAGACAACATTTCTCCTGTTGTTTTTATTAAATGCCGGCTAGGAAAAACTGCCTTTTTAATGTCATATATATTCAATATTTGTTGGTTTGTTAATTTGTTGTTTTAAGTAAAAGTATTTGTGGCTTAACCTGACATTTTGATGGACTTTTAACTAACTGAGAAGACTCACTTACCCGCCTTCCATCTGGTGTGTAGAGCTTTAAGACTGGGAACTGCATCACCTCAGCTACAAGATCAAGAAGTGACTCAAAAGTCTGTGCTGTTTTCTTTTGCAGCATCAGAGTGTGCTTGATTCCAACATCCCCATTTTTGAAGACCACAATTTTCCTGGGGGTGCGTACCACCACAGAATTCTCCTGCTGAAACAGCTGGCCCTTTTTCTGCTTGTTTAACTGTATAGCACGCCGATAGGCACTGACTGGCCTGGTGGAATTCCAAGGTTTGGGGTTTTTACTTGCCACTTCCAAGTCGATAGGCTTTACTTTCTTTTGGTCAGAGCAAATGTATGCTTTTCTATCTTCTAGCTCATCAAGAGTGCTAATGCCATGGATTCCACCTGGGGTAGTGATGTTCCTCACTCCAAAAGGTAAAGGAACTCTTTTAGACAAGCTGTCCAGCAGGGCATCAAAAGTCTTGAAGGTGCGATTGTTGATGATCATCTCTAGCCCGCTGAACTGAGGATCTCCACTCTTATAGAAGCAAACACGTTTAGTTGTAATAGGTTCTGTGAATTGAGTCGGGCGGGAAGCCATGATTAATCCACTTTCAGAAGAATGAAGCTGAAAGCCTGTAAGATGTTTGAGAGGCTGCAATCGTGTTTCCTTATTATTATTTGTTTATTTAGGAAACACCTTTATCCAAGGCAACTGACAAAGAATAGGGTGTGTGAACTATCCATCAGCTGCAGAGTCGCTTACAACAACGTCTCACCTGAAAGATGGAGCACAAGGAGATTAAGTGACTTGCTCAGGGTCGGTGGCTGAACCGTGAGTAAGTGGCTGAGCCGGAATTTGAACCAGGGGGCCTCCTAATTACAGGCCCTTTTCTTTAACCACTTGACCACACAGCCTCTTGTCACCTAAAGCAAGGGGAAAAAATGTGATTAGAGATATGTTAAACTCAATGTTTGTTTATTACTACCTACCTGTTGCTGGTAGCATTTCAGATCCAAGATTCGAACTATAAAATTATTATCTGTAGTATTAAACTGCTGTTTCAACATAGTCCACATATGCTGCCATTTTAAAATGCATGTTGAGGCCAACAAATGTATAGGTTGAAAGCTCTATTCTAGCACAGACACTCTTACATAAAGTATGTTTTCCCCCTGTAATTTGAAAATGTGTGATAAAACCTCACATTGGGGGCTATTTTAATGCTCTAAACAGTGGCAAATTTATATACTGCCACCCTAAAACTCCTAAATTTGTTCTATCACACACTTCAATCCACTGTATATAGGGATATTAATAAGAGGCTCAATGAATAACCCTTGGAGGAAAAAGCTAGTAGGAATTATATAAATTTAAAGGACGGCGATACAAAGATCCACCACATTGAGATCATACAAAATTGCCATATGGTATGCAACAGATTATACACTTAAAGCTTCCATCTAGCCAGGCTAAGAACTGGCATATGAATATTAATGAGGCCAGATCTGAGGACTATGTCTTGCTGTTTCAAGTATACAGGATCAGGAATGCTAAGCTTTTTGGAAACATTCTTAATTTGCCTAAGTTTAAATCCATCATGTACTGGGTATACTGACCACAAATGTAATGTGCTGAGGAGAACTTTGGTTTGCTAATGAAGAGGGGAACTGGATAATATTTGATTTGTATGTACCTCACTGTCAAAGACCACAAGGGACCAAAACACAGGAAGCAGTGCAGAAAGGGATGCTAATCATATCACAGCTAGTTTAAGTCTCTATTGGCCACATTTGTCCTTGGCAGATGTTGTTTCTCCAAGCAGCCTGTTTTTGACACTCAACCATGTGATTCATCAGAGAGTATCTCAGTCCTAGTTCAACTGGCTTAGGCCAGTCCGTTTGTAATACCTTTCTCATTAAGTTGCAGATTCCAAAGCCCACATATTATCTATGTAAGTAATTTGGTAGTCAACTGTACATTCAACCAGACTATTAACTCCATCCCAAACATAACAGGAGCACAGTCATTTTACCCCCTTTACACTAAATGTGATGAAAACTAAATAAAATAATCATTGGGTTACAAATGTATTATGTATTGTAACCAGGAGCTGTGTTCAACCTTGTAATGGGGTGATGGTCTGATCTTACCCACACCCACAATCACATTATTCTTCAGGAACACTGAGGTATTTTGAGCGCAGGAAACAGCAACGTGGTAGTGTTCACAGGTATAAATATTTATTTTGCACTGGATACTTCACTCAGATTACAAATGACTAACCAACAGGTTATACATACAATGACATTTACGAACAAGCTCACAAATGGTCTTAATCCCCCTCCTAAGGAAAGACACGAAATTAAATAATCCCCAGCCCCGCCTACTCTTACAGGATCAATTATTTAATTATACACCTGAAATGATTTTATACAAAAAGAATCTCTATTATTTAACATTCATACTTTTACAAGAAACATTCATATATTTTACGTTAAACATGTTTCGTTTCATAAGAACATTTATAAACAAGAGGAGGCCATTCGGCCCATCTTGCTTGTTTGGTTGTTAGTAGTTTACTGATCCCAGAATCTCATCAAGCAGCTTCTTGAAGGATCCCAGGGTGTCATCTTCAACAACATTACTGGGGAGTTGGTTCCAGACTTCCACAATTCTCTGTGTAAAAAACTATATTCTGTTCTGAATGCCACTTTATCTAATTTCTATTTGTGACCCTTGGTTCTTGTTTCTTTTTTCAGGTCAAAAAATGTCCTTAGGTCGACATTGTCAATACGTTTTAAAATTTGGAATGCTTGAATCAGGTCTCCTTTATATGTATTTGTTTAAACTGCATGAATACTGTCTTTGTTTACAACACAATTGTTAAACTATTATATTGTTTACTCATTATTATTATTATTATTATTAAGAACATAAGAACATAAGAAAGTTTACAAACGAGAGGAGGCCATTCGGCCCATCTTGCTCGTTTGGTTGTTAGTAGCTTATTGATCCCAAAATCTCATCAAGCAGCTTCTTGAAGGATCCCAGGGTGTCAGCTTCAACAACATTACTGGGGAGTTGATTCCAGACCCTCACAATTCTCTGTGTAAAAAAGTGTCTCCTATTTTCTGTTCTGAATGCCCCTTTTTCTAAACTCCATTTGTGAGCCCTGGTCCTTGTTTCTTTTTTCAGGCTGAAAAAGTCCCTTGGGTCGACACTGTCAATACCTTTTAGAATTTTGAATGTTTGAATTAGGTCGCCACGTAGTCTTCTTTGTTCAAGACTGAACAGATTCAATTCTTTTAGCCTGTCTGCATATGACATGCCTTTTAAGCCTGGAATAATTCTGGTCGCTCTTCTTTGCACTCTTTCTAGAGCAGCAATATCTTTTTTATAGCGAGGTGACCAGAACTGAACACAATATTCAAGATGAGGTCTTACTAGTGCATTGTACAGTTTTAACATTTCTTCCCTAACATTATTATTATTTATTATTATTATTATTTATTATTATTATTATTATTATTATTATTATTATTATTTTATTATTATTATTCTCTAGTCTCTAAATATTACCAGTAAAAACTGAAAATTAGCATTACCCCTTCTACATGGCTATAACAAACCCTTCTCCCACAGTTTAGCTACGGCATCTTCATTAAGGGAAGTGCCTGAATCCTTATTACAGCAATACACTGTCATATATGAAATACACTTGCCCAACAGCATGCACAATACATGATAAACCATGGCTCTATCGCGAGTAGCTCAACATTCACAATAGTAAACACAATAACATGCATTTGAATAATAATACAGTGAGGGTCTCACCTTCACAAGACTTTAGAGTTACATGTTTGATAGACTTACTAGTTCTGCCATTCAATCAACACTGGGCACATTTTTGAAGAAGTGTATCCTTATATTGTTTCCAATTAAAAAAAAAACAACAAATCAACAGCATTTTTTTTTTTAAAGTATTCAATATCTTTCTGTTAATACCCAAAACAGTGCAGAGCCACTGAATTATTGTGGAACTGAACATGCAGTTACAAAAAACATTTACTTCAGTAAGCCTTTATACTCCAGCCATTCAAACCCAGATTAGTAGTATGAAAGTAGGCCTATTTACACAAATGTTTTTTTACTGTTATTAATTATTCTGATCTGGCAGTAAGAGCAGATGTCTATTTCACATGAATACACACACTATACATAGTTCCATTCTTGCTGAGCAAAACAATATAGAGTAATTTGGAATATTACTCACAAATACAGTCTAATATAATTTGCTTAAATGTTTCTATTTCCAAACTTCCTTCTTAAAAAAAAAGTCAATATGTTTAATACTTTAAGCAAACAGAGACACTGGACTATAATATATTATATGACTGTCCTTGGTTAAACATGTTCTCTGATATAATACAATTTAAAAAACATTATGATCTAAAATATAAACAGAACTTATTTTTTTCTTTTGTATTTAAACCCACTAAAATACCCACCTGCTTACAGTTTTGTGTTTTTAGCAAATTGGTTCCAGTTCATAGTCTCTATCTTGTTACCACAGCTACAGCAAAACAAGTGAATGGTTTATTTTGAGACTGGCAGTTTGAAAGAAGCGTCAGGGCCAATTTGCTTAATCTCTGCTCACAGATAATCGCCACTACACAGTCCACAGCCCTGATTATTACTATTTCATTATTTATTTCTAGCAGACGCCCTTATTCAGATGACTTATAACTGTTACAAAATATCACAGTGTAAAATATCACATTTCAGAGTATCACATTATAGGTACGAGCAGCTGTAAAGTACAATAAAATCAGTAGCAAAAGAGCAAATTAAAATAAGAGCAAAAACTAGAGAATACAATAAATAATTACATGTAAGAGCAGGTTCGACTAAGAGCAATTAAGTTATATGAAAACTATTTGCTTATACAAGTATACTCCAGTATGAGCACGTATTAAATACGATTGATGGATGAGAGTGATTTCAAATAAGAGCAGTTACAAAAAACGTGAATACTATAAGAGTAAAGTCAAATACAAGATACAGGAAGTAGTTATAATTAGCAGCAGTAGTAGAATATTTCAAGGTATGGAGCAGTTCAGTGCAAGTACAAGCTGTACTGGTACGATTGGGAGCCATATAGTCCGGTATAGTCAAGAGTTGTGAGGTTTACAGATGCTGTCTGAATAGGTGTTTCTTGAGACGTGGGTTGGTCATTCTACCACTGAGGGGCACGGGTGGAGAAGGAGCGGGCTGCGGAGGAGGGGGGATACAGCTAATCTGCCGGTGGTGGAGGAACGGAGGGGGAGAGAGGGGGTGTAGGGGGAAATGATATTCTGGAGATAGGAGGGATCCGAAAGGTCAAGACAGCAATAGGCAAGTACAAGAGTTTTGAATTGGATCCGAGCAGCGATAGGGAGCTGGTGCAGAGAGCGGTGCAGTGTGGGAGAATCGAGGAGCGGAAAAGACAAGGCAAGCAGCAGAGTTTTGGATGAGCTGGAGCAGACGGATGGCAGGTGCAGGGAGGCCGGCCAGGAGGGAGGTGCAGTAGACAAGGTGGGACAGTACCAGGGCCTGCACTAGGAGCTGCGTGGAGTAGTTCGTGAGGAAGGGGCAAATTCTACGTATGTTGCTGAGGAAGAAGCGACAGGAGCATGCCGAGAGTAAGAGAGGGAGTAGTTGAGGGTGACACTGAGATTCTTGGTGGATGAGGAGGGAGAGAGGGAAGTGGATTCAACAGGAATAGTGATAGAGAGATCAGCGGTGGGGGAGGAAAAAACTGTATGGCTCTGGAGGTGTCTTCTGGAGACATCAGAAGCTAACATATAAGTGCTTGTCATGGTATACCAATCCCAGCGCTGTACTACATTATGTGGTTAACATTTTTTACAGTAGTATGTGAATATGTAAAAGATATTTAAGTAAATATTGTCCTTTGTAAAGCCAATTTGGTGGTATTCTTAAATGGTAGTATATCAGGATACATTCAATGGTTCCCAAATGTATTCCCCACTAATACAATTGATAATTGAGCTGTAGCAATTTTTGGTGGGTAAATTGTAAGTGCTCCAAATGGCAAGTGCTGTGTCTAATTTTCTAGCAGAGATATAATCTGATTTGAAACATCTTTAGGTCATACAGATTAGCTGTAGCCGGCTGAGTGAAGGAAGCTACCCGACAAGAAGCTCTTAATTCACAGCATGTAACCATTTTCTGATTGGCTCACAAAAAGTAGATTAGTTTATTTCCATCCCTGCCCCTGATGAGAAAATCATGTGCAGTAAAAATACCTCAGTAGTTTATAGAACAGTTGATTTTCAACTGATTTTTAAAAATATGTACTGTATTACATAAGGTATTGTTATTTTTTAATGTACTAACATGTATAACCCATCTTAATATCTTTGTTATCCAATCCACTTAACATAAAGTTAATATAGGTTCTCCTCAGATCAAATGAGGCCAGTCTGATTGGTAAATTGTATCAATCATGGTTAGAAACTGCAATCTGGATGAGGCAATTACATAGCTGATACATACAAAATATCCAATCATCACCACTACCGGACACAAAAAGAATTATGATTGTTCCAGATAAAGTTTTGGCTCCAATATTCCTACTTGCACTAACTGGTTGTTGGGTTAATTTTATCAGAATTATGTTTATCGGTCCCTCCCATACCAGGCTATAGGGCAGTGTGGCAAAGTGGCTGAGTGGAAACAGGTGCAGGAGTGATGCAGTGCAGTAATGAAACAGACAGAGCCTTATAATCAGGTTTGGAAAGTGCTTTTTATTTTGTATCCAGGTTTGGTGACCAGTAACAATTATATACTGTCACACATGACTCCTTGGTAAACAAGTGCAACTGTTTCTCCAATCTGCGGCTGCCATGTCGTTTCCCTTCCGGGTCAGTGTTATTGCAATGGAGTCTCGCCCCCTTCCTAGCTGGCTGACTTCCCTTGAACCCTGGGATAGAACCTTCACAGGTCAGGAGGGAGTTTTACAACCAAGAATCATTGTATTTCTGTTACAGGCAGTGAGGGGATCTTAACAAAGCCATGTCTGGTACTCAGGCTAAGGCAGGACATGTTCACTGGATACAGGGCCTTTGTTTTTTGCTTTCTGTCTTCCATTGCCCATTCATGAGGTATGGTTTATGTGCTATACAGAGGATTAGGTGGGCTGAATGTATTCAATAAGCTAAAGAAAAAAATGGTCAAATACTAAAAGCTTAGACAAGACTTGTAAATGTCTCTTTGGTAAGGTTATGAGGAAGACCAAGACAGCTAAAAGACAGCAGAAACTGCCAATAGACAGTGGGTGCATATCTAATAATATTCAGACTTTGTAATAGATAATGAAAGTTGTGGAGGATATCAAGATGGGCACATTTAAAAGCTCAAACTCTGTTTAGTTTAACACTAATCGTTGTTTTGAAAATCCTTAACACTGAGCATCTGACAAATCTGAATCCTTTTGTATGTCGCTGTAAGTCCCTGATGATTGTTGCTGAACAGTTGCACAATGCAGTAATTGTTTAATTATAAAATGAAATATGCCTTCCCCTTTTGTTACCTATGTCTATAATCATCACAAAGTGGATCCTGTCTTTCATATTTCATAAGCTCATTCCTAATCTATTTTCTGCCCTCTTTCTGTTTCTCTTCCTTATGACAATGGCCTAATTTAGTCACTTACATCAATTGCAGACTGACAGGAAACTCAGGAAAACCAAGTAAGCCCCTTACAGATATGTTTTGAAGCTCTTTTATCAAGCTTCTAAATAAGGGATTTACTAATCCAATGGGACATAATGTACTGATGCCCCTTAGACCGTATTTGGTTTGGGAATTTAAAAAAAACAAAAAACAAAAAAATCAACCGCACTGAAATGAAAAATAAAATGTATTTTACAACTATGGCCTTTACATATAACATGTGTAATTGAAGAGAAGCACAATAAGGTTTAATTGTTTACCCTTTCTTATTGTCAGTATTTGTGCATGAGATCAAGTTTCCTCAAATATGCAATTTTGAATGCTGATTATTAGTTTTTGAAAATGGTGCCTTTCCATCTATCTTTGGATAACAGTTCATTGATAAACAATATTATGATATGTTAATAAATATACAATTTACAGAAACTGAGTTTTAGTTTTAGTTTTTGAATGAATGCTAAGGTTTTTTTTGTTTGTTTTGTTTTCAGTTATTCAGAACTCATTCTTATTCAAGGAATGCATTTCCAACCCTATCAGACTTACATTTTTTAATTTGAGAAGGCTTCATTTTTTGGTCTATTTCAGTTCCTTCAATTTGTTTTCACATATAATTTGTTCTCTGGAACGTGTCCACTGCAGTGAACTCTTAAAGTCATCAACTTAAAGAATCAAGAAGACCTTATGATCAATTTCTTTGTGAATCTTGTGTACATAACTAATCCTTCTAAAGTTCTAAAAGAAACTATGGACAATTTTAGCATGGTCCTTCTGACTACGCATTATGAGTCTGGTTCTGCAGAATAGAAGCTAAAACAATTTTGCTACTGTTAACCTTGACTTTGGATTGCTCACCAAGTCCTTGTGAGTTGTTCTTGTTAATGTAAGGATCCTGGCAATACAAAAGTTATTATATCTGGCCTTCTGACCTAAGCAAAGGCCCCATGTCACACCCCACATTTCCATGTTCTTGTGACCCAGTACACCTCAATCGTTTGGTGCAGCCGCCTGTTCTGTAAGGTATAAGATCAGGAAGTTTTTATCAAGTAGAAAAGGAAATGATCACATCCCTATAGACAGGGGCCAAGATTTTGTTTAACAAAGCACACCACCCCACTCACTTCCTTGCCAGTGAAATCTTTAAAAAGTGCGGCACATTTATTTAGTGGAGCTGACTCACATAAACATGCTAAAGCTATTAAAATGGACTAAACCTAAACCTTAGAGTGATGTGGGAGTCAGCACCAACTCATTTTTAATTATCCTATGGTAATGAAAAATGTCATTAATACCAGCAATGTTGGGAATTATGATGAAGTGTTTAAGAACATAAGGAAAGTTTGAGAATGGATAAGAAAAGTTTGAGAACACATAAGAAAAGCTTGAGAACTCCCATCCCTGCCCCACACAAAAACACCTAAAAAATCAATCAGTGTTTTCTTGTGCCATCAAGAGTGATTTATCTTGTGCAATTCTGTAGGTTCCATAATTCTACACAAATTGAAAACACGGTTTTACTACATGCAAGTTACCATTAAGTGTATAATTGTTATTAGGGTAGAGACAGTGGCAATGAAGCACATTGAGAGCTTAGTGGCTTCAGTGGCTGATTCTTTTTATAGCTTGGTTCTTTCTGTAGATATCACATCTGTTTATACCAAATGAAAACTGCATTAAATCAAACTGATGTTTATTTTATCACAAAGCATGATTGTAATGGAGGGGTTGGGTGCAGGCCTACACTCCACAGAAAAAAGGATGTCCTCAATACAGTAATTAAAAATGAAACACCAGAGTGACCACCACTGCCATAAATAAAAAACTCAGCAAGCACCAACACCTAATTTTGTTTCACACCAAGTAATGAAAATAGGCCATCCTTAGGAATTACAGCCGTTGACAGGTGCTCGCCAACAAAAGTCAGTCTGGGTCTGTCTTTACAAGCAGCCTCTCTGAGCCCTCCAAATAAGGTCATGATAGATCCCCACAGCAATTCATAGTTGGTGCTACTGTACTATTTCCAGTGCTATCAGAAAGGTAGAGGGATGATAGCATAGAATGAAAGAGAATTTGACTGTATAACTTCATTCAAACCTAAACAAAAACTTTCCCAAATGTCTATGCCTGACCAGATAGCTGGAAAGGCTGAAAATAACTATTTTAAGAATATTAAAGTATATATTTCTATTAAACTCATTTTGATATAGCAGCAGCCATTTATAGCTTTTTTTTAGTATTAAACCTTGAGGTTAATTGCAATTTTACATTATTGTTATGAACATTTTGGTCCTTTGGTTAGCTTTTAATATAAACTGGAGTGTTTTTTTTTTTTTTTGTAAAACCATCAGAGATAGTTCACCAGCTAAGGTCACCCTTTTCATTTGAAGGAAACATGACAGAACAATGGAGAAAGTACCTAGAATAAACAGCTAGGCACTGGTTCTGCATTCCAGTATCTTTACTGATAAGCAGTTCAAGAGACTTTCAAGTAAATCACTATGTACAGCCTGTGGAAAACAGAGCAGCAGAGTAAATCCATTCCTATATTTTTCTTAGCAGGAGAAATACTACAAGCTGGAGGATGCCTGGCTTTTGGTGCAAAGACTCATATCTGAAGAGAAGAGACAGACCACAATGGATCCTTTCACACAAACAACACATGTGAATGCTTGAGCCCAAACCAGCACTAATCAGTTTTCCACACTGTTTTCAAAACTTTGTTTTCACTTCGACCCTGAAGCCCATGTATCCTGCCACCACACTATAAATGCCCTTCCTGTGCAGCAGGTATAAGGAACACTACACCCCAGTCTCACACTCTCATTCTAAGACAACTGTGAGCAGCTGGGGTTTTACCTGTTGCAACTCAAAATGTGAGACTAGGCTGTAGTTATCCATGTACCTGTTGTACAGGAAGTGGATTTCTAGTGTGGTGGCAGAGATTGGCTTCACCCAAGTCAAAGGGTAAATAAAGTTAGCAAATGTAACTTTTGTTAACCTCCTGTCTGATCCCAATCTTTTATTAAAGTATGCAGTACAAGAATTCAAATACTGCAAAACATTTGAATAACAGATTGGTAGTAAATGAAAAAGACTGCATAGTCATATGATCAAGCAGTTTAATTTATGCATCCAAGCTATTATAACTGTTAATAGTTTGCACTACGACACAATGGAATACCACAGGCAACAAGCTGAGCTCATCAAAATTTTCCCAAGGCTCGTTCCAAAGCCTAACACTATAGACTTCTTTGACTACTGCCCAGATTTTTAACCTTGAAATCTGGACATAATTTGTGCCAAGTTAGTTTAGGACTAGAGGCGCTAATGGAAAAAAGTTATATGTGCTTTGGCCTCTTTCCCATCTATATTTGGCTATAGCTGCTGATTGCAGCTGGCATTATTTGTTCTACTGTCTATACCAGTCAATAGGCCTCACTTCCTTTTCCTCAGTAATGCCACTAGCTGTTATGGATCTGAGCCCCTTAGATAATCTCCAGGTACCATGCTGACACTTGCTTTGACATACAAGAGATTTGTCCAAATGATTAAGTGTTGCCATGGAAACAGACAGGCTCATGTTGGAGGGGCATTGTTATAGTACTGTTATGAAAATGGAGAAACAGAAGAACTCTATGCAGCAAAGGGTTAAATAAGACCTTTAAGACTATTTTTATAAGAATTGTAAGTTTCTCCAAGCCATGTGTATATAAATTATATTATTTAATATTGCTCAAATAAATTTAAAGATTAATGGGAGGTGCATGGCTTTACAGGTGTCTTTGTTTTATACACTGTAACTATAATATCGATATACTCAGGGAAACGGTTCGAATACACTTTAGAAATCTCATAATTAGAAGAGAGACCTGTCTTGTCACAGCAAACCTTTACTTTGAAAGAAACACATGAGTCAAAACATGTTTAGAAATTATCACTTCAAATCAGCCCACAGAACTGCCATATCTACACCCATGATGTTTTCAACACTTTCTTCGAACAGGCTGGTGATGGTGACATAGTTTTACTCTGATGAGTGAGAAGCGTGCCTTTCCGCCTTAGCCTTGGAAAAAGATTAGCACCCTCCCAGCTGCGAAATATCACTTCCCAGTGTTTTCATTCTGTGACTTCAACATAATTTGTATGGCTTTTCCTGTGACCAGGAAGGAATTAAACTTGTACAACAAAACTGAATTTCAGTGTCAATCAATGAATTTCAACTCAAATTAGTGGAATGTTTTTCACTGATTTGTTTATGACAATATTATAAGTTATATGTATTAATCACTATGTCATACATAAATATCAGCATATATATATATTGCAATAGTAAAATAATATCCAGTGCATGTTGCAAATGTGTTTGTTTAAAAAAAAAAAAAAAAAAAAGAATATTACAAAATCTTTTGTACCTTTGTTTTGTTTCTTTACATCAAGAAATATTTAAAATAATGATATGATGACTTTTCTGTTTGTTTTAATATTTCTTTATGAAATATATAAGGGGTGTATATTCCAATGGTTTGAATCCCATCGGAGATCCTGATGAATTGATTTTAATATGAACACCTGAGCTTGTTACCAACACACTGGGGCTAATTAAGCTCATATTTAAACCTAGAATGGGTGAAACTGCTATGCAATAGTTTGTTTGTTTTTTCATCCCTGTAATAGACTGCTATATTTTGTAGTTTAAAAGATAGTCTACTGCGTACTATAATAATTAGCATCTGTATATTTGATTTCTCATTAATTCAAATTTATTTATCCGTCTTGTCAGTAGGAATGACTATGTTAGCAATGAATACCATGCAAATGTAAATGCGGACTAAAAAGACTACAATATTTTTTTTTTTGAAAATCAATTACTATTAGCCCCATTAGCGCCAGTGTGTTGGTAACAAGCTCAGGTGTTCATCAGAATATTGCATCCCACAGTTGAAAGGAAATGACTGAGTACGAGTCCAGAAAAGTAAACTGCTACCTGTTGCACTAGACTGCATATGTTTCTTTAGCAACATCCAAAACAGCATTGTAAAACAAAAGAGAGCCAACTGACACATTATATGAAGAAAAGTGGAGAGATGACATTTATCTGTAATTCTTAGTCTTATACGTCACCCTCAGTATTTATTTTAGTAATTTTGATTATGATTTCTTCATCTAATTGTAACACAGTTTTAATATGAAATATTTCTATCGTATGCCACTGTAAATGTTTAAATTAAAACAGGATAAAGACTGGACAAGTATGGTAGAAAGATGATTTATTAGAAGGGAGTCATTGGAAAATCATTTTGTACACTAACACAGGCAACCATGGTAAAGAATAATAAATAGACAAAAAAGCATAGCTAAAAATTACGGTAAATAGAAGGCATTCATAATGTCAAAATGATTCATTATTAATGTACTATCACACCTGAACTAACATGTTAAATTACTATAGTACATTTTATAAAGTTCCTTTGCATGAGCAACACAAATTGTCATGTTGCTGTGATTGCTGTAAATCGCCGACCACCTGCCTGAGACTGCAGTGCGTCAGATGGTTCGAGTTAGTACCTAGAGAAGGTTTTTAGTAATGATTTGTAAGTTCTGTAGTGACTAGTGTCATTGTCTTTGTCCAGGAAGAGAAAGGTGGACCAAGAGTGCTGTGCTGTTTCAAGAGAAACAGGGACTCTCATATTTCTTTGACGGCATGAATGGAAAGCCAACGTGCTTAATTTGTAAGCAACTTATGGCTGTTGTGAAAGATTACAGCATTAAAAGAGACTATGAAGCAAACCATGGCAAGAAATACGGTACATATACAGGAAAGTTCCGTGAAGATAAATACTCTGAATTAGCAGTCATGAAAAGCAGCAGTCAATGTTTACCAATGCTTGTAACGTAGGTGATGCTGCTGTTAAGGCGAGCTATGTGATTGCAAGTGAAATAGCTGTTTCTTCAAAAACGTTTTCTGATGGAGAGTTTTTGAAGAAATTTATGCTAAAAGCTGCTGAAATAGTGTGTCCTGAACAGCAACAAGCTTGCTCCATCATGAATATCAACAAATCAAAATGGTAACTACTTGACATATCTTAACTTGATACTCAATATATCCTTAGCCCAGTCATTTGCTTCAGATGTTGATGCGCTGGTTCAAGCAAAGCTCCCAGGTATCAGGAAGCAGCAGTAGCAGTCACTCATATTTTTTGTCTTTATCTTTTGTTGAATGTTAAATTAAAAAAAAAATGGATCAGTATATATTTACATTTTGTGATTTATAAGAATACACAAATTACATTCTGCAATATTCCATGGGCCGGGTGATATCGATCTGGGGGCTGGATCCAGCCCATGGCCTGTATGTTTGACACCCCTGGCTTACTGTAACATTACACTGTGCTAATATAGGCATTTTAAGTATTCTGCTGTGTTGACCGCCCATTATTAACAATGAAGAGATTGTTTGGCTCTCCCAGAACATGTATGCTAATGGCAGAATGTTCGGCAGAGGGTGTTTTGCGTAAGTTGGGAAGGGCAGGATTAGCATGGCATTGCAGGTCTACCATCGTGTGGAGGTTTCATTGACATAGACTTTGGAGCACTGACTTGGTTGCTGTTGGAGTAGTACCCAAAACAGAACTCATGCTTCCTGGGATACCATAAACATGCTACAATAGCCATAACGCTTGCTATATCGTGACTAAAGTATACAGATCTCCCACTACCTTCTGTATCAACCAGCAATGTTTTGGCAGAATATATATATATATATATATATATATATATATATATTATATATATATATATATATATATATATATATATATATATATACTTGTTATATGCCTCCAATTTTCTGAGACAAGTTCAGAGGTCCCTGACCTGTTAACCAGCTGACACAGCAAAGCTAATGAATTCGATTACCATTCTGCTGTTAACTTTGCAAAGACCTCAATGAAAGTGAGCTCTAAGCATCAGTACTGTTGGTGATGAGTGATTTATCCGTCTGTGATCAGGATATCTGGCACATGAGACAACCTCCCTGTAATTAGGGTCACCACTCCAATTAGAACAATATGCTGCAGAATGGAAGTAATGTGTAGCTTTGTGACATTGCAACATCCTAAATGGGACACAAATTAATTTTCCATGTTATTGTTGATGAAAGACCGTGTAGAGGTCCTTGCTTTCTAAAGTACAAAGTGAGTGCTAAACTATTGAACTAGCCTTGACATTAGCTGGCCAGACAAAAAGGGATGTTGTGAGTGTCTGTCATCTACCGTTAACTTTTAACCTCTAAAGTACTTTTACAGGTCTTTTTTTTTGGGTGAATGATATGCAAGTGAGGAATAGTAAAGCAGCCATGTGATAAACTTACTATGTTATCAACTATTAACTAGTAAGATAATGCCTGAGGGGAAATATCGTAGCTCATGTGAATAGAAAAAACTCAGAGAAGTAATTGCTCTGTGCATTAATGATTCAAACGATTGCCTGCATCATCAATGGTGAAGCTTGACGAAGGCATGCGGTTGAGCGGTTTAGAATCAGATGATACACACTCCGCAGTCTGATTGATTATGCTTTCCTGTTGTTACGCTACAATCCATATTTTAGATTTTTTTCTTTTATTTTTATTTTTATGCAAGAGCTTATAACTCAGGTATTTTTTTGTATCAAACATTTTACAGCTCTAGTGCTAATTTGGATGCTACTTTCATTCATTATATAGTGCTGTGTTTTCACATTGGACACTCCAATGGCTTACCTACAGATATTATGTAAAGCCATTTATTTTAGTGGAACAAAAGTGTTTATATATTATTTTAGATATAGCAACTTTTATTCCAGCATTTTTCACCTACAGATATGTTTCTTCTTGATGTGCTTTTGCACTGCAGCTTTAAAAATTTGTGAAAATATTTGAAGAGACAAAACAGTGGACATACCTCAGTAGCTTTGAATTGTTTTTCACAGGTCATGTTAACTGTGCTTCTTGATTCTTTATTGTTACTGTGTGCTGTGATCTACCTTTGAATTTTAAGCATGCCTAACTGTAAACATAATCTATCTACCAAATGTTAATAATGGCTTTAATTTTGCCCCTGCCTGAGTTAACGTTCCCCCCACAAATTTTGCCTTAATGACAACTTTACGCCCCTGGGCGTTGACTCAGCAAAATCCGGTAATTAAAGTTACTGTCAGTCCTGACTTTGAGAGGTTGACTACTATGAGTTTCTGGACAGTATACCATATGGAAAAATAATATATTGCAGTATATGTCAAAGCAATAAAAAATATATTTAAAATACATGGTAATACATTGTCATCTCTTTCTTAAATATATGCTGTATAGTGCAATATATTTTTAAATATATTCTCATACATTTCAGAAAACATTCAAAATATATTGCAGTACATTTCCATGAGAATACAATAGGTGGCAGAAGTCTAAAATATATTTTGGATTTCATATATGCCCACACTGTTTCTTAAACATACACATTTTCATTAGTGCATTTTAACAATTTATTTCTGAATTTAATTCCTTACCAGACATTATATTTTACTAATATAGGACAGCAAAGGAACACTTGTATATTGCAGTTTTGATGTATTATTAATTTGTTCTTATCCTTTCCTAAAGATGTTTAACACTTTATATTATCACACACAAGTCATTATTGTCTTGATGCAAAACAACTTTATAAATGACATTACCTCACAGTACAAGTCATCAGGGACCTAATTAGCATATGGCCAGAGTGACTGGACTTTCTGAGGGCCGTGGACTGTTCCGTTCCCCTTTTCGGCCGTTAACCCTTGTTCTATTATTTCTCCTTGTGCTATTGTTTCCCCTCGTGTGTACCACCACCCTGTCCTGTCTGGGGGTATAGTGTGTGTGAGTCGCTTGGTGTGACTCCCTCATCTGTCCCTTCTGTGTGTGAAATGCCCTGTTAAAATTGCTACAAAATATCACAGTACAAAGTATCACATTACAAGGTATCATATAAGCAAGGCCCTGTGTATATCGTGATTTCACGGGCTGCGTGGAAATAGTGAAATTAGCCCAATACCGTGATTTTTACAATATTCTTAAGAAAAATAAGATAAATGATTTCATAATTACTATTTATATTTCATTAAAAGCCTAAAAATGTGCCTGCAGCAGATCACGTAAAGCAATATCCAGCAGAAGGTACGCTGTTCTGTACATCCTGCAACATTGCTGTAGATCACTACTGAGAATCGGCTGTTGACAGGCATTTAGATTCAAGTATTCACTGAAAGAGAAAAGCGGAAATCTAGAGCAGTACTGCGACTGCTTTACTTGCAAAGAAACAAAAAACAGTTGCTAGTAGCAGATAAGTCAAATAAGAGCAAAATAAAGAAAACACTAAATAATTACATCTAAGAGCATCCATGGTTTTTGGTGGTTGAGGAGGGAGACAGAGTGGTGGATTCAAGAGGAATAGAGGAGGAGGGGGGGAGAAAAGGTCTGATTTGGAGAGGTTGAGTTTAGCTCATGCGATTGCATCCAGAAGGAGATGGCCGAGAGGAAATACAGAAGGAAATGTTGGAGTCAACGGGGGGGTGGGGGTGGGAGAAAGATCTGGGCATCATCAGCAAAGAAATGATCTGAGAAGCCATGGGAGGAGATGAGGGGACCTAGGGAGTGGATGTTAGATTTTAAAATATTGTAGATGTTAAAACTTCATGCTGAACTCGGCTCTCACCAAGATAAGCACCAACTAAGACGTAGCTTTATAGAAAACTAATGTGATCCATCTGTATCTCCATCCATTTTCATTTCTTTCCATCTGATGATGTAAATATCCTTCTGCCTGGTCTTGATGGCTGAAGTGAATCCTGGCTCCAGGGATCAGCTTACTTTGCCCACCCAGTGCATTTCCATATATGTTTACTTTCCATACAGGTATGCAGTATATCTGAGAAAACATAAACTAGTTCTTCTAAACAAATGTGAAGATCTAATAGGAAAGTAATAACCTACTTGGCAGGACAGTTTACTAAATAAAATTGCTATACAGTTAACTAGTAAATTTTTGAACAAAATCCTAAACAAAATAATAATAATAATAATAATAATAATAATAATAATAATAATAATAATAATAATAATAATAATAATAATAATAATAATAATAATAATACAAAAAAAAAACAGTTTTGCTTAGAATGAGTCCTGTAAATTAAAATGACTAGGAGAGAAAGTGCACTGTTTTATCATATATTCTCATAAATTACAGCAGATAAGTTTTTGAGGAAATGGCTGCTAATCAGCATAGATTAAAGCAGAACAATACATTTTTAAACATGTCTTCAAAACATTTCTCAGAATGATTCCCTAGTGATTAATAAGTCTAAAAATTATTACAAAAATAACAGCATTTGTTTAAACTCTTTACAGTACGGTTGGTAAAAGGAATGCTTCAGGACAAAAGCTGGAAGTATGCAGAATTCCTTTAGATATCCATTCCTCAGTTATTTAAACTGACCCTCATTGTGTCATAAATCCATTGTAGAAACATAACAATGATTTGTCATTCGATGTTACATTATTTGTCGTTTCAGTGTTTTTTGTAAACTGTTCTTCAGTGAAGTGATGCTACTATATTGTAACATTATTGGTGTTAATTACATAAACAAAACAAAAGGAAATCTTCATATCACATAAAATATAAATGACCTTTTGAAAACCACTATATGATGACTGTTGCTATTACTAAAGATTAAAATCCTCTTTTGAGAGAGATTTGTTTTAAAGTGCTTTCTGTGCTTCCGTTCAACTCACAAGGCACAAGTAGTGGGATTATTTTACGGTACCCTTAATGTATTACATATTTTTTCTTATTGCTTAATTATACAATTTCATTGCCTAAATAAAACTTCTATAAACATTAATATATATTTAAGCGATACAGCCCGTTGATGCGGGCTCCACCGTGTGGTAGATGACCGCGACCAGAGTTGTGTCCCCAGCCGTAGCTAACTAAAGTCAAGGTCATTGTCACAAAGACAGCCGGAGTGGGGGACGTCAGACCAGAAACAGAAACCCGGAAATAAACAAAGAGAGAGGTGGAGTTTGGTGGAGCTGAGCGAATGGTCTCGCTCAGCATTTAATGAATTAACAGAACAGTAAATAAAAAGGTTGAAACAAACAAAAAACACAGGACACGGCACTGGTAGCCAAAATAAACAGACAAACAAAAAAGACTAACACTAAACAAAACATGGTGAGCTTCCATTTTACTTAATACTATTACAATTACCTCCGTCTCCAATCCCGTTCTCCACTCACCGAACACACAACCCCAAGTGGGTGAAAACATGTAGCTTTTATGCAGCTGTACCGAGACTAGATTGCTAATCAATCATTCAATTGGAGTTGCGGTACAACTGTACGTGAATTAATAAAGTGCAATTCCCCGTGCTCACATATTATAACGTTTTACTTGCACGTGAAGTGCTGTGCAATCCTTGTGCCTAAATACAAATATACATTTTAAACACTTGTGTTACACAGACCCGATTATATCCCATGTTCCAATGACTATACACCAACATTAACACACAACAGATAACACAAAATACACACAGGGGCGGGAACTTTGCCACAGTCATCTACCACACGGTAGAGCCCACATCAAGAGGGCTCTATCACTATTAGAAAATTATGGATTTCTTTATTTTCTCTTTAAAAGAAACTTTAAAACCTATATTTACCTTGAACTTCTGATATTTTTGCCAGGTAGCATTCAGCTGAAGAAAATAGTCCCTAAAATAATTAGAACAGAAAAACAACATACACATAGAGAAAACAGTTTTTATTAATATTATGTCATTGCCAGACAAATTAACTGTAGGATTGTTTAATTGATTGTGTAGCATAGAGTCAGACTCGAAACTTGTTGTTGGAAGCAGGGTGTCATTCAAACTGGAAGGAAGTGGATTGACTGATGCGGAAAGGACTGAAACAGGGTTGGCAGTTTGACTGGCTGGTTTTGAGGCAGGGTGTTGTTTGGATCCAGCTGATGACAGAATTGGGAACCAATCATGTCTTTCCTGTTGATTTGCTCTCCGTTAGCTGCGAATCACGGTATCCTATCACAGACATATGAGTTTGCTTGTCTCAGCGTCAGAAAGTAGCTTTAAGTAGCTTTTTTATGTTATCAAATTAGTTGTAGATTAGAATGTCTTTACGTGCGGATTGATTTAAAATTGAATTCACAATTAAGCATTTCAATGTTCCATCTATGCTAAATAAAAGCCTGCTAGATCTGGAAGTTCATTGGCTGTTGGCACTCAATCATTTTCTAATATATATATATATATATATAGATTCATATTGCAGTCATTGTTCTTTCTATCAGGATGTCCAAAGTGCAAAGTGGCACTGTAAGTGTGTATTGGTTCATACCTTTCTAACACCATTGGTATAAAATTTATAAAACAGCAAAATGCTGCTCATCACTTGCAGCTACCATTGACTCTTTACAGAATCATTGTCATTAAAGACAACTTTGTAAGAGGTTACAGAATTATAGAACAGATGGTTGTCTGGGGCACTGTGCCACTATTACTGTTGAGCAGCACCGTCATCTTAACAAACGGAAGTTAAAAGGCAAAAGTCCTCTTAATAATAGAGCAGCAAGTATGTCAGAAACTTTTTGCTTTAGCTACAGTTTTTGCAGAACATATCTCTCGTCCTACATATTTGATTTACTGTAAGCAGGCAGGAATGTTTACCAAAGACTTTACTGTCATAAGTTTTTAAGGCTTCTTATATCTTGTTTGTCTAAATTGAACAAACACTAGCAATGTCTGGAAAATACATAAATGCAGTATTATTTTGTGTATTTGACCTTTTTCTGCTTGAAGAAATAAAATTGTAGAACAAAACACTTTTTTTTTTTTTTTTTTTTTTAAATCACCAAACAAAGTTATGATACTACTCTATATTGTACCAAAAATGTCATACATTGTTTTAATTATGATACTATTTAACAAAATGTGTTAAACATTTACATGCAAACAACATAGAAATACAGGATGAAATTCATATTAGTACCATATTTTTAAACAAATTATTGAAAAAGTACAGATTTTTAATTGGTAACATGTAAGTAAAGTTTTCTTAAAAGGAAAAAAGAAACAAATTTATCGCTGTCTTTCACAGTAGTAAAAAGCACCGGGGTGCACAGTAGGGATCAAAAATTCAATGTATCTCCCACTTATCATTATATCTTTCTAATTCCTGTGACTGGATATAAGAAGTGTGCTCTGTGGTTGTAAATACATTGCATTTTGGTGTGGAAGATAACATTTTTGCATTAGCCGCCATGGTTGT
This sequence comes from Polyodon spathula, assembly GCF_017654505.1. Taxonomy (NCBI): domain Eukaryota; kingdom Metazoa; phylum Chordata; class Actinopteri; order Acipenseriformes; family Polyodontidae; genus Polyodon; species Polyodon spathula. The sequence continues at coordinate 28,926,663 of NC_054537.1, read as the reverse complement.
TTGGATCGCCAGTACGACAGCGTAGCATGCCAGGGTCACTTGACTGCAAAACCTCAATTGCCTGTCAATCATGGGGTTTCCACGCGGCGCAATTTACACGTGAAATGGCAATGCGTGTGCATGTTTGTGAGAATTACTCATGTAAATCAGGTTTGTGGCCAACAAAACGGTCAAAGAGAGGGATAGGATAAATCTCATTTACTCGTGTAAATGACGAAAAACACGGGAAAATCCACGCCCAGTTTCGCATGGAAACCCGCATTTCACGTGTAAATGTTAGTGAGCTTGTTTATCCTTAAGTGACATCACTATAGATATTGCAAGGGGGCAGGTCAGTTGTTATTGCTGATTCCAAGACAACAGAAAGTAAGTGGCTGATGGGCGGTTTTATGGTTAGCAGTGGTGTTGTTCACCTTACTGATAATGCAGGTAGCTTTTTTTATTACTGCTTTTTGCTGTGTCTGGCCTGTCATGTTGTATATCTCTTGTGGGTTTTCAGTTCTGTACTAAAACCACTTACCATGAACTGCGTTATGTTATAGTATTAAAGCAGCTGTTTGAGAATACCCTTGCTGTAAAAACTATGCTAAAGTTAAACACAAAGATCAAGTGAGCTGCTTATTAAATGTCTGTTCTGAATTCCCTTGCTTCTGATCCCAGCTATGTCCAAAGACAACGCATGCCCACCCTCCACTCAAAATCGCTGGAGCAAGGAGGAAACCCCGGCATTAATAAGTATAGTTAGTGACTTGGATGTGTTGAGACAGCTTGATCGCCCGAAACAGCATAACAAGCATGTGTACCAACAAGTGATTGATGTCCTCTCAGAAAGAGGAATAGAGCGCATAGTGCCACAAGCTAGGGACAAATTTAAAAAACTGAAACAGTCCTACAGGAACGAGCAAGGAGGTGCCATTTGAGAGAAGCTGGACGGTCCCGCAGAGCAATGCTTTTTACTTCAGGTACATCTGGCATAGCTATGTACGTGTTGCAGTGCGTCTGAACAAGGGAGTTGACAAACTTGTAAATACAGTGAAGAACTGTGGTTTTATGCACCCCAAACACTGAGGATGCCAGCCTATATAGAGTAATCGCTACTACACTGGCACAGGAGGCCATACGTAATTCCTTTTTGGCTGCCTATCTTCCTTTACCAGTTCCACTATAATGCTGAATGTTGACACTAAAGGACTCCATCCACTGCATATCTGTGAAAGAGTGAAGCAGCACCTCTTCTTCCCATCTGCAAGATGGATGAGTATGTGTACAAACCATCCTTTCACTAGCCATTGGCATTAGATAACAAGGCATAAGGATTTGCTGGTAGAGGATGTTTGGAGTTCAAGCTCCCGAAACAAAGGTAAAACACCCACTGTTCCTAATCCAGACAACCTTGGGAGTATATGTGGAAGATGTCTGACACAGAGCTTTAAAATCCTATGTCTTCTCCGGTTTTCAGCCATGGTGATCTGCAATACCTGTGTTGGTCGGTTACCTACTCATCTCCTCCAAATGTTCCACAGAATAAACTCTGATCACACAAACAGAGTCATTTACATCAATATATGATTGTAAGACATTTTTGATTAAATAAACAGGTGTGCTATTTGGTCTTACAATAAGCTTGAGTAAATTAACACCTTAACAATCTTATTTCTGTCACTGAGCTGAAATACACAAATTGACACCAGGTGTTAATGACAACCATTGCCTAAAACACCACTTTATTTGCAACACAGTTGTAAATCAATTTAAAGTAATTTTGTGTGTAGAGGATTACTGATAACTAAAAGGAGGACATTCTGAAGGCACTGCCATCTCCTCTATGATGAGATATTTGCCCCACAAAGGCTTCTGAGCTACCGTGGCAGCAAAGCAAGTTCACATTATATTCTAACTATAAAAAAATGAATTTAGTCAGGAAAAAGCACAGGGTCCAACATGGAGGAGAAGGTTTTTATTGTATCTTCAGATTAAATATAATGTATTTGGAAATGTAGAAGTTAAATAGTGATAAACAATTATAATGATATTATGAAATTGCACTAAAGTTACTGTTTATTTCTGTATGTGTTTCTTTGTTAATTTGTTCTAAATTAATAACCTCCATAAAAGGTACTAAAAGACCACAATGTATATGAATGTAACCTAATTGCAATTTAAGTCATGTCATTTTTTCCAGGAAGAATATCAATAAAGATAAAGATGAAGCTACATCAGTAAATGGGCTTCACAATGAATAATGCAACCCATATAGTGTGAGGTTATTATTTTCCAATTATTGTAGAAAGTGTTATTTTTTTCGGACATATGTTTAACTGCATATATAAACTACTGTAAAATTATGTCACTGTTGTACATAACCAGAGCTTAACTGATCTCATTATACACCAACACAAATTATAGCTCATCTCATTGTAACAAATAAATAGTGGCAGAGAGCTTCCCACGTCACTTATCCCTTATTAAAACTGTGTCGATGACCCGCTGGCCATTACATAAGTCTGTGTTGTAGCTGATCAATGATGATAAAGGACACTTGAACAGGACCGTGAACCGGGCCATTCAGAACCCAAAACAAAATCCAACTCAGAATGAAGTTAAAAATGCTGCTTTGAACTTGGCTCTTGCCAAGATAAGCATCAACTAAGACATAGCTGTACAGTGAACTAATGTGATCCATTTGCCTCTCAATCCATTTGCATTCCTTTCCATCTGATGATGTAGATATCCTTCTGCCTGGTGATAATGGCTGAAGTGTAATGCTGGCTCCAGGGATCAGCTCATTTTGCCTCCCCAGTGCATCAGCACATACAATGGCTGCGATGCTGGCTCTGGGGATCAACCCAGTGCAGTCTCCCCAGCGCATCGGCATGACAACCGTCTAGATTGAGTTAAGTAGGATACATCTCTAGGTTCTTCAAGTGGGCACCTTCCGTCCTCTGTGTTTCGTCGACTAGCCCGTGACACCTAAAGAGGGCTTGACAGTGATTCTGGTGTCTCAGCATCATTCCCATCCATCCCAAAATCAACTTAGCTCAGCATACTTACCTGTACATCAGCGTTGCTTTCTTTCTATTTTGCTTGAGATCCCCAGCCAGAATCTTTTCGTTTCAACCATAGCCAGTTGCTGCTCCTTTTTGCTGCTTCAGATAAGTACTTCTCTGTGCGACACAACTCTTGGCCACTGAACCTGACGTCTCTGAGAAACTGGGTTGTAGAGTGTGCCACAAATCCTCAACAACCCACCTCCACTATGTAAACCCGGACTTAGTGGTGGCAATCTTAGGTGGAAAAATAAGCCATTGACCAATATCTGTCAGCATTTCCCAGGTATTTCAACACCTTTTCTTGGTGGTTGCTCTCCTGGATATAGTCTGTGACCCTGAAGATAAAAGCAGAATTATTGGTGCTGCAAAGTCATAGTCATCTCCAAACTTCACAGCTAAAGGCCCGTCACCCTGTCACAGACACAAACAAATGTTTCTATCTCTGAGTCATGCTGCAGTAAACCACCATAAAATAGTTACAGATTTTTCATTTGTATTTACTTAGAAAAAAACAAAAGAAGGTGAATTATATTCGAGTACAGCAATGCAGCAACTGCTGTGTTTAGATACTGAGAAATATCAAGCTTATTCAAAAACCTAAGGGAATGCATTAATTACAACTCAGCAATTCAATAAAATAATTTATGAAGAGGCAGCACATTGTTAAAATTTTTAACTGAAAAACAAAATAAAATGTAAATTGCAATTACATTTGACTAAATGCTGCTGGGTTCTATGAAAAATATAATTATAACTTATATCAGCCATCACTTTGCTATTTCAAACTTTTCCTTTCATTTTAAACCGGGATCATTTAATCTTTTTTTTTTTTTTTTTTTTTTTTTTTTTTTTTAAATAAAAGGTCCGCTCAAATTACTTAGTTGTTGTTTGGTCTAGTTCAAAACAAACTGGACAATATCAACACTGTCAAGAAGAAGAAGAAGAAGAAGAAGAAGAAGAAGAAGAAGAAGAAGAAGAAGAAGAAGAAGACAATAGTAGAGGTGTTTCATTCATTCACATTCATTCTGGAATCTGGTATTGTTTGAAAAACAAGCATTTTCCAGAAGTATTATGTTTTGTAAGCCACTGTGACCAAAAATCAGAAAATGCAGCAAATCCTGAAGAAGGAAGCCACCTAGTGGTGGAAATGCCCTACTGCATTTCTGAAGCAGGACAGTGAGCTATACATGAGCATTTCTATTGTAATGCCTAACCAGTCTTTATTTTAATATCAGGCTCCCACTTTAGATTCTTGGAACTATTTGTTTAAAATAAGAATTCCCGTTGTCTGAAGTGCATTGTTATGAGGTGTTACTTCTGAATGAGAGGGAGCTTATGCCCACAGTATCTGGGTAAAATGCAAAACTGGATCTGCTTTTGTGTCTTATGTTTTTTGTGAGAAATGTGTGTTATAGAAAGAATTGTAACACAGTCATTTTATTTAGCATCATGGCAAACCTGTGCACAGGTGTAGATGTGATGCAGTGCTTAAACAGATGACAAACAACAAAGTTCACCATCCAAACAATTCTTTATTTGTTTGTATTATGCAGGTCGTTTGGCGACCGTAAATCTAGCAATGTGTATTGCACAGTTTAATTCATGGGATACAGTCCCAAAATAATAAACATGGTATAAATACACAGAGAACACAAACACGATCACACGAAACACGTCTAACAATGACAAACAATGTCAAAACAAACAACAAAACAAACAAAACACGAAACACTCATGGTTATTTTATCTCTGTACTCCTTTTACAGGTCTGTCTGTAACCATAATAAAGGAACAGATTGCATAGCAACATCTCCTGATATACCTTCAGTCATGCCCCCTTCGGTAGCAAGTCCAATCAAGTATCCTCCAATCCAGGACTGACACATACTCTACCGCATTAAGGCGGTGACTTCTGGTATTGTGGCTCCACCCCCTTCCTGGATGGCCGACTTCCAACTGACCCTGTAATAAACTGTCAAACCATCCAGTCTGGGGCACACTGTTCCTGTTGTACAGTGCCCTCACAGGTCGAGAGGGAGATTGTTGACTCGGATTTATTCGCTCTCTGTCACAACCATTTATTACAGTTTGAATTACATTAAAAAAATAAATAAATCCAACCAACCTAAGGTCCAAATATCTAATCAAAATTCAAAACAAATTTGTCATTGGGATTAAAAGAAACATATAACTTGTAAGTAACATAATTCAAACTATTTTAGACCGTTTAATTACTTTCAATTCAGAACCCCTGCACTAATTGTGCTTCCTGGGGTCATTTAATTGCAACTGTGTGGTTTAAACAAGAAAGGTCACTTGAAAAACTCCAATTCCCATCACCATTTGCTTTAGCTGACATTCTGTTTCCTGCTTGGCAACCAAACATCTGCAACTCTATTCACTGGCTTGATGAGAAACCATCAAGAGCATTTCAGCAGCTAAACAGGCAACACATTTTGTTTAAACCTGCTTCTGGATGATGCAATGGACTAAAAAAAAACAAAACAAGCAAAATAAAAAATGGAAGTATTGCTTTCAATTAGATTTTTAAAATACAAAAACATAAGGAATGGCAAATGTAAGATTTAAAGGACAGTTGCCTTAGCTTTAAATCAAGTGCATGTTTTTAAATCCTGGATCCAAAGCAGAGGGGTGTATAATATTAGACTGATGCATAATTAAGAAACAATTCCCTGAAAAAAATCACTTTGCAGGTAATGCTGAGCACATCTATTTCACTAGTGCTCAGTTAAATTAAGAGTATCCAATTCCCTCAAGAAGAAGAAAAAACACAATGATATAAAAGTAGCAAAAAAAAAAAAAAAGATTGTTTTAAGTTGTTTTTGTTTGAGGACAGTTTGCTCTAGCGTCTAAACCATGCCAAACATCTTTATTTCATTTACATTCATTTGTGATGTGTTATTAAGCATTGTGAACATACTTACGAACAGCTATAAAACATATTTCATCATTTTGTAATTACACTGTCAATAAAGTAACACTGAAACTCAGGAAAATTGGAATCTTTTCCAACAAACAGTCTTCCCAGATGCTATCTAGTCTGGGTTCAAAGGGTTACATCAAGTAAATATTGTGGTTTAAAAATAAACCCCACCACTCATCCAGTGTACATACATCCTGTTATTGATATCCCCTTATATTTTATTTTGTTTTTTACTGACAATACATTCCTGTTTATCCCACACAACCCAAAGAGCTGCACCTGATCAAGGAACAAGGGGAGGGGTGTGGGGATCGCAAACACTGAAAAAGCTAACAGATTCTGAGAAGTATATTGCTCCTAACCCTGACATTGTGCCCTTGCTAACTTATTTTAGGATTTTTTTATTTGTATTTTTAGGAAGTCCTAGGACTGATACCAAATTGGAAACAGTGGTGTGAATTTTATAGAACACTGTTTCCCCTTATAAAGGATGTTCACAGCTAATCTGTCATGTATGGGGCAGGCAGAGGGCATTGTGCCGAGGAACTGGGGACAGGTGGTCTTGGAAATTGTTCTCAATGTATATGTTCTAGTGAAGAACACGGCTACAGACTTATTGTACAGTATTATTCCTTCTCAGCAATAGACCTGTAATCTAATGAAATAAATGAAATAACAGGAAGTTGTGATTTTGAAAGTTCACTCAAAATAGTTTGGCTGTCTTGATGAAGACATAGTGAGAACCATACATGTTCTGTTATATAATTTTTTAGCTTCAACTAAATTCACAAATACAGATAATTAAAATGCTTGTCAAAATCAATAGTTATGGTCACTGCAGAGTACAGCAATTGTCTTTCACATGATGAGTGTTCATATTCATTCCAGTCCAATATGTTTAAAAATCCATTAAATATAGGTAGTTGGGACTTGAATTCTGTATGGATATTTTTATATGATCTTTGTCAGCTGCTTATGAATTTAAATATATTGTATTGCACGTGTGTACTTATCTTAAAATAGCTTTTACAAAATCATGGCTGAAAACATGTTTGTGTTTCTGGTAAATGTGAGTCAGGGACTATACATAACTGAAGCATGTCTCAGATCCTCCAGGAGACACATCCTCACTGATTAAACAGGACAGGAGCCCCCTCCCTGCACTCTTCAGATTATCCCAATGAAAACCTCATAAAAGAAGGAAAAGATTTTTCCTTAGGATCCAGAGGAAATGATGATCTGTTCATGCAGAAGAAGCATTGTAGATACTCCTGGAGTTGACGATGTTCCCTGAGTCTTTTTTCAGTGGACAAATGGTAACCCTGTTCAGAACACTGTTAATATTGATTTCTTTAGCGCATATTGGTGTAAAAAACATTAGAAAAATGTCATAATATAGCACGTTGCATTTATGTTGTCAACGTGGTATTAGAGTAACTTGGTGTATCATTCACCTGTCTGCTTCAGAGCCTACCATCATCTTTAACCAGTTTAACATTTCTTTTACAGCCTTACTGTTTTCGTACAGACAAAGTTTTTTTTTCAATTATTATTGGCCGAACTGAAAATCTGTAGTGCTTGCGTTTGCTTTTTCTATCAGTTATTTTCATGTCCAGTCAAAACATTTCATAATACATTTGTGAAATGTGGCAGGAATGATTTGAAACTTCCCTTTTAAATAATCTAGATGAGGATGAGTGCAGGCTATTAAAGGAATGAGCATGGCTGTAGGGTTAGGGTTAGAGGTAGAGTTAGAGTGAGGAATAGGGTTAGAGTGAGGTAGAAACTTTGTTTACCTGAGAACCCCACAATTTGTTCGTTTTCCAGGGAAAGAAAGATGCACGGGCCATCCGGCTCTTCTTGGATTTATTTTTAAGTTTTTTGTTTCAAATCTGTTTTTCTGGTCTGTCGTGGAGTTCCTAAAGTTCAAGCCCAGCAGGTGTGCTACTAGAGGTGTTAGGGTTAGAGTTAGCGTTAGGATTAGAGTTAGGGTTAGAGTTAGGGTTAGGGTTAGGGTTAGGGTTAGGGTTAGGGTTAGAGTTAGAGTTAGGGTTAGGGTTAGGGTTAGGGTTAGGGTTAGGGTTAGGGTTGGCGTTAGGGTTATATTAGGTATTGTTTTGTGTTTTTGTAAGTGTTCATTACTTTTGTTCATGGGCAACAGCTCCAACAATCACTTTTACATTTTCTTTATTATTTGTTCCAAACTCTCACCATCTAATGTGCTCAATTTATTACTGCTTTTGAAAAAAAGGTTAACTATAAGAAAAAAAGGGGGAATGTTAGGAATAATTGAGAAAGTAAACTAAAGCCAATCCAAATTAGGACGAAGCAGGTAATCCCAAAAAACCCTGCATCCTTCCCATCCACTTAATTCCATCTCTTCCACCCTAAAAAGAGATACAATGTACATGCCCTGGGCACCTTCAAACCCTAGACATGCCATGATTATAGATTATACTCTAGTAGGAAAGTAAGATAAGGATTGGGGTTAGAAGTAAGGTTAGGCTAAGGGATTGATCTAAATGTGTTTTTAAATTAACAGATCTTAACTATCTGGCCATATATCCATCCCACATAACGTGGAGGTGTATACTATAGTGGGAGACCCTATTCTATAGCACAGTTTAGTGCAGGGATAGACCTAGGATTGTCACTTAGGGTTAGAGTTAGAGTTAGATTTAGGGTTAGCGTTAGGGTTAGAGTTAGGATTAGAGCTAGAGTTAGAGTTAGCGCTAGGGTTAGAGTTAGAGTTAGGGTTAGATTTAAGGTTAGGATTTACATTTTCTTAATAGTACATTTCTTATTCAATATCCTTAACTGTTTAATGTTTGTTGTACATTTTTTGCTATTATTGTTTCTGCTTCACTTGTCACAAAATAATTGCTTTTGAAAATAGAAAAAGTAAAGGGGGAGCATGACAAATAATCTATGCAAAACAAAAGTGGAGAGTAATAGAGAACACACATAATAGCATATTGAACAGATAAGAAAATGTAGATGATACAAAGTATGCCATTAACATGATACAACTCATTAGCCTGAGTCCCATTGACTTTTCCAATAACATGGCACTTCATTTCATGTTCATTTGCATTGCAGCTGCAGTGGTAAGTTGATCCCATACAAATCGCTGCGAACATAAATGAAGGATTTTGAGTTAACTGTGAAATATCTATATATATATATATATATATATATATATATATATATATATATATATATATATATATATATATATATATATATATAGTTTTTTTTTTTTTTTTTTTCTGTTAAGGACTGGTTTATAAAAGAACCACAATAAAATATGTGCAATTACTGATCTCTTTATTCATTAGAAAAAATATGGAATGCAAATATTGAAACAGCAGTACATCTTGCAGTTAACACACTGTAAGTTTTTTGTCTCTGTTTTAAATGATACCTGTCAGCACTGGGTGTATACTTTCTATAGGCAGTGTAAGTGTACTATCTGATATTCTAACAATAGAAGAAGGGCTTGATTTCTAGTTAGGCATCCACACCCTTTTGTGACAGGGTTATTTATAACATGCCGGGACCACTAGCCTGAATCAAAAGAAAAATAAACTATTGAGTCACAGCATTCATCAGAGCTGCAGTTATAACATGATCTAAATATAGAACCCACCCTGCAGTAATAGGATTTATTTAGCCTCTGCTATGAAAATGATCTGGTCTGTAAAGCCCTAAATTTACCTAGCATTAGTTGTCATCTCAATTTGCAGTTCAAAAAGAATTTCAGTCTAAACTTTCATAACAAGATGTGTTTCTAATATATATTATAATATATATGATACAGATATCTTATATATATAATATAGATAATATATATAATATATATATATATATAGGTATATATATTTGATCCCATATAAACTAGTTATTGCATAAACTTCTAATTTCATAAAACATTTCCTTCTGACTAATAAATAACCACATCGTTAATTTTCTTCACCATGATTTCAAATTACCTACAGTACTATTCACAAATGCGTCCAATATCTAATATACAGTATGATAAAAATGTGTAAAATATCCCAGAGTAAAGCACCCATGTGTTAACATTCTGATCAATCAACGCTTTTGTGGCCAACTATTAATTAATTAGGCAAGGAAACAAAACAACAACTGAATAAATACAACACAGGAAAATAATTTGAAATACTAAATAAATAAACCTTTTTTTTTTTTTTTTTACACTACTCAAATGCTGCCTGGGCATAGAATGAAGGGCACACTGACAGTAATCCAGTGGTCAGACCATTTCTTTTGAAACTTCTAAATTCTTGTCAAAGAGACCCAGGATGTAAAGTTATATCCGTGGTGACACTGTCAAATTGAAAGAAAAACTTTGGGCTCTTATATCCAGGAGTTTTCTTTTTCAGAAACAAACAGGAACAGTACTTCTGCTAAGAAGTTTAATGATTCCCAGAAATTCAGACAGGAGAGAATTATTTTGTTCTAATCTATAGAGAGATAGATAGATAGATAGATAGATAGATAGATAGATAGATAGATAGATAGATAGATAGATAGAACCTCCACCATGATTCACTGTTGCCTGCAGACATTTATTCGTGTATCGCTCTCCAGCCCTTCGGCGAACAAACTGCCTTCTGCTCCAGCCAAATATTGACTCATCAGTCCAGAGCACCTGCTGCCATTTTTCTGCACCCCAGTTCCTGTGTTTTCGTGCATAGTTGAGTCGCTTGGCCTTGTTTCCACATCGGAGGTATGGCTTTTTAGCCGCAAGTCTTCCATGAAGGCCACTTCTGACCAGATTTCTCCGGACAGTAGATGGGTGTACCAGAGTCTCACTGTTTTCTGCAAACTCTGAGCTGATGGCACTGCTGGACATCTTCCGATTGCGAATGGAAGTAATCATGATGTGTCTTTCATCTGCTGCAGTAAGTTTCCTTGGCCAACCACTGCGTCTACGGTCCTCAACGTTGCCCATTTCTTTGTGCTTCTTCAAAAGAGCTTGGACAGCACATCTGGAAACCCCTGTCTGCCTTGAAATTTCTGCCTGGGAGAGACCTTGCTGATGCAGTATAACTACCTTGTGTCTTGTTGCTGTGCTCAGTCTTGCCATGGTGTATGACTTTTGACAGTAAACTGTCTTCAGCAACCTCACCTTGTTAGCTGAGTTTGGCTGTTCCTCACCCAGTATTATTCCTCCTACACAGCTGTTTCTGTTTCAGTTAATGATTGTGTTTCAACCTACATATTGAATTGATGATCATTAGCACATGTTTGGTATAATTGTTTAATCATACACCTGACTATATGCCTACAAAACCCCTGACTTTGTGCAAGTGTACCTAGAAGAACTGATGCTGTTTTGAAGGCAAAGGGTGGTCACACCAAATATTGATTTGATTTAGATTTTTCTTCTGTTCACTCACTTTGCATTTAGTTAATTGATAAATATAATCTATTAGCATTTCTATTTTTGAAAGCATTCTTACTTTACAGCATTTTTTCACACCTGCCTAAAACTTTTGCACAGAACTGTGTGTGTGTGTGTGTATATATATATATATATATATATATATATATATATAAATATATATAGATATATATATATATAGAGAGGGTGCTTAATAAAACGTTTATTTTGTATAAATAAAACATATTTATCCTCCTATGAATTATTTTCAAATAAAAATGTTATCACAAAAAAAAACCTCATCTGGAGGACAAAAGTGATGACCAATGAAACTTGTGATGTTGTGTCCTGTTCTGTATGCATGAGTTTATTCAACTGAAGGTGATGATTCATAGTTTATTATTTAAACTGATTTTTGTCACAGATTGGTCAACAAGTGTAATTAGGTCTTCCAGTACATTCTTAAACTAGCCCAGTCCCTAGCTCACAATCCATTTAGAACCTATGGAATGAGTTGGAATTCTTTGTATGTCACTGGTGGTTTGTACTTTGGTTTGTACGTAGGTCGTCATCACAGCAATTGAAAATAGAGCCCATTAAATTGATGAAGAAGGGGTGTCCCTATTTCAGTATACACACATACATATATATATATATATATATATATATATATATATATATATAGATAGAGAGAGAGAGAGAGAGAGAGAGAGAGAGAGAGAGAGAGAGAGAGAGAGAGAGAGAGAGAGATACTGTACAACATGCCACCAAATATATTTATACGCACCTGGCAGTAACTATAATTCAATATCGTGGACCGTCATTTATCATTGTGTGGGTGGGTGTGGGGGGGAGGGGGTGGCCACCTCCCCTCGAAGTTTAATAAATATCTTACTTTATGTTTTATCGTATATATCTATATATATATATATATATATATATATATATATATATATATATATATATATATATATATATATATATATATATGATTATTAATTAAATGGATTGACTTACAGCAGTGGTACTCAACTCTGGCCCTCAAGATCTAATCCAGTCCAGGTTTTTACTCCAAGCAGCTTCTAATATAGTTAACTGAAGCTGCTAAGTGGCAATTAACTCATTTAGGATCTGGCTGGAATAAAAACCGGGGCTGGAATTACTTTAGTGGGCCAGAGCCAGGTACCACTGACTTACAGTATGCCCTTGTACATGAACCTGCTGCTGCAAGTGTGTGTGGGGGGGAATTTAAGGTTGGCAGGGATAAGGTTAAATCTATCCCGGCCAGCTATCACAGCTGTGGCCATTTACTAATTAGGTAATTGGTGCTAATTGGGGAGTGACCAGATGTATAAATGGAATCAGAAAGCCTTTGTTTGTTGCATGATTGTTGTGGACTGTGGTGTTGTAACTTGGTAGTGAAGGAGAATGCCCAGCCTACAAGTATTTATTCTTTTTTTTCTTTGAACTTTTTATTTTGGCTCTTGTGCTGTGTTTCGTTTGTTTCTATGATGTGCTTGTTTTTGGTTTAATAAAGTGCTCACCAGCAACAGGCTACTGTCTCTGGGTCTATTTCCTGCCGGTAGCCAGCCTGGGCCGTGATGCTACCCTAACACAGTGGACAAATGTCTCCCAGTATTCAAATAAGACTCTATGAAGTAAAATTGTCTAAAAGGAGATTTGTATAAACACACCTTTCACAAATTAGGACTGAAATCAGCACAGCCTGTGTTCTAACATAGCAGAAGCAGATGTATGTGTTTTACTGGGCTGGTACCAAAAAATCAGCACAGGATACAACTTACAGGTGTGATTCCTGTTATTATTTAGCTCTTTGCTTCATGGTCTATCAGGAGATGCATTTAGTATCAACACTCCCCCATAGACAAAACACTCACACAAAAAACCTTCTACAAAAACACTAACGTACGACGTCTCCACCCAACCAAAACTCACAAAACAAAAGAACACGACACTGAACGCATCCACAAAACAACACTCTCTAAACAGAGAAAGCAAACAGCAACTCCCCTGGTCTCCCACAACCTCTCCGCCCACCCAACAACACTCCCCCAAAAAGAAACACTAAACAACAAACAACTTCAACTGACGACAACGCCACTCAAGAACACTCGATGTCTATCGAGCACAGAACATTATTATTTTTATACATTTTGCCATTCTGTTCCCTGCATTGGTTGCTCCAATCCAGAGAAGAATACAAAGTAGGAGAGAACAATTTAAATTCAATCCCTCACTCTGATGAACATCATTTCCTATCCTACATGGAAATGCACATACCTTCAAAATGAAGATTTAATTATAACCTATATAGAGGAATTATAGTGCAGCTAAACGTCTAGAGACCGTGCTTCTGGCTTATAATGTTTAGTTACATCTTGTAAGAGCAATTATACCCTGCTGTGAGATCATCTTCTTCAGCCACCCAACATTAGTGCTGTTGACTATTTAACCACTGGAGCCTGCCAGCCCCTAAGCCAACATCAGCTCAGCTTAAGACTCAGATTGACACCTACTGGGATTGGATCACTAAACTTTGGTTTGGTTAAATAAATCAAGCATCTACTTTACACTGGTCATTATTACTTATTCACACTACCTATGTAATGAGTGATCGTTACATTTTGAAAACGTGATTTTGAATCATGTGAATAGCAATCACATGGATGTGTGTTGTGCATATGCACTATTTGGAAAGTAGGGAAATGTATATGAGAGGTGCAGAAGGTGAGTACAATCTCAGTGGGTGGCTTTTAACAGTGGGACACAAGCAGAGACTAAATGATGAATTAGTTATCATTTAGTTTTGTTTAATTTGCCTTAGGACACCCCAGGAAAATCATTAAAGTAACACATTAGAAAAATGTAGTTCTGATTCAACCATTAGGATCTAACCTACAAACACAACTGCAAATAAACACAACACATGACTGCCTTTTTTTGTTTGTTTGAACTTACAGAATGCATTTTAATTATTTAAAAACCAAAAAAAGAAGAACTTTGTATTTATTTTATGTAATAAAATGTTTGGTTGGATTTTCTAGCACTATCACAGCATATAATGTCATAAGAAGAGCACATACAGTGATCGAACTTCACTTTTAGTTGTTTACCTTTGAAATTCTCCCACTAGAAATGCAGATAGCAAACATGCTTGGTGCAATTTGTTTTGTCAATTAACCAAAGCAGATAACATTATCACACTCTAAGTTTCTCCACAGGTCCATCAGCATGAGCTACACCATCATTTACTTGAGGGATTTGTACTTCTTCTAGATGCAATTATAGAAATTAGCTCAAATGGACAAAACATGCACTGCAGTGTAGCAGGGATTTGAGCCTACAATTAGGTAACCATTAGTTATCAAAACACAACAGATAAATCTGCTCGAAGCCTGATATTATCTCCCCATAGTTTCTCACCAATTAGGCAAGATTTGCTTTCCTAGCCTGGGGGTGTGTATGTGTGTGAGTTATCAGCTGGGTGTTGGTTGAGGGATTAGCTAAGCCCATTATGGGGCAATTACCTGGTTATACCAGAGATATGTAAAACACAACAGTGTCTGAGCTCCTTCTGTGGAATGTTCACTTATACAATAGACACATGTAGCCCCTTTTTAATATGAAAATATAATTAGAATGTTATATATCATTGTAGTTTTAACAATTTTTTCTAATACTTTTAAAACAAGTGGCCTTGTGATTTAATGACGTTGCCCAAAATAACAGTATTATCATCACTCTGTACATACTTGGCTAATTTCGAAGAACCTGATTAAAACAAATATTGAACTAACTTACCTAAAATATCAAGTATGTATCATTCTGTTTCAAACAGACACAATCAAGGATCATAGTCGTTCAGGAAAGGATGTGGAGTATTTATCTTCAGAAATTATTTCTGGCCGTGTAACAGAAAAATAATAATACATTCAACGTGAACCGCGTAGACAAATATGTTTCTAAATCAGGTTTCCTCTGAACTACTAAAAACAGGATTTTTAACTCCCTGGAATCAAGGTCAGAAACCTAACAGAAAAAGCACATTTTGAACTTCCTTTGGAATTAATATAAACCATCGTTCATAAAGTAAAGGTAAAATCATTGATATTTCAAAATTATGTTAAACCATTATTGGCAAGTTCGAAACCAACCCAAATCACCTATAGATAAGTATCAAATATTGCAGTTATATTTAGTTTATCTATAGATTATTTTAGTTTAAAACACCAGAAAATCACATTTAAGCTAAGATTTATTTTACCGCAACTGTTGAAATAGAGTGAAAATACTGCAAGATAATAGGACCGGAATATGTATTGACAAAGGTTGTCATAATGTAAAATATTACTATACCTCAGTTTGTTTTTCATTCAGTTCTGTTAAAAGATACTTTAGGAACCTTGGTTGCACTGAATTGCAGAATGCATTTTGCCTTAAGGCTATCTATAATTCTTTATGAATAAACAATGACCAGAATTCCAATAAATGTGCTTGAAATAGTAAGCCAACAAGTTTCACCAGACTGACATTCATTTCAACTCAAACAAAGGCATATTTTATTTTATATTTTATATTTTTATATTTTTTCCAAGAGGCATTAATTCCAAATTTCATAGACTGGCTGCATGGTCAACCAAATGAATGCTGTCACAAACAGAGCTTACTATAGATTTTACAAAGTTTACAAAGTCAAAAGATAAATTCACAATAACAGACCTCTAGCCCTCTATTTAAAAAAGGAAGGTGATGAAATCTGCATCAGATAATGTCAGTGTACATTGAACCTAACAATAGCAGGTTTACTTTGAGGGGAGGTGTGAGGGACTGGCATGCTTTTACTTTGAGGGGCGGTGTGAGGGACTGGCATGCTTTTACTTTGAGGGGCGGTGGGAGGGACTGGCATGCTTTTACTTTGAGAGGCGGTGGGAGGGACTGGCATGCTTTTACTTTGAGGGGCGGTGTGAGGGACTGGCATGCTTTTACTTTGAGGGGCGGTGTGAGGGACTGGCATGCTTTTACTTTGAGGGGCGGTGGGAGGGACTGGCATGCTTTTACTTTGAGGGGCGGTGTGAGGGACTGGCATGCTTTTACTTTGAGAGGCGGTGTGAGGGACTGGCATGCTTTTACTTTGAGGGGAGGTGTGAGGGACTGGCATGCTTTTACTTTGAGGGGCGGTGTGAGGGACTGGCATGCTTTTACTTTGAGGGGCGGTGTGAGGGACTGGCATGCTTTTACTTTGAGGGGTGGTGTGAGGGACTGGCATGATTTTACTTTGAGGGGAGGTGTGAGGGACTGGCATGCTTTTACTTTGAGGGGCAGTGTGAGAGACTGGCATGCTTTTACTTTGTGGGGCGGTGTGAGGGACTGGCATGCTTTTTCTTGGGCTTGCTTTCATAAATTGGTCCAAGAATAAATGCAGTGACTGACAATATAGGATGGTACAATGATATTGTTTTGGATCGCACAACAAAGTACATTTGTGTCCTGTTTGTATTTGTATAGGCTAAATGGTTATTCTGTTATAAAAGGCTAGGCTACTATTTTTAATAACTTTTCTAGAATTTATAAGGACACTGTATGTTCGCAACAAATGCTCACACTACATACAAAAAAAAAAAAAAAAAACATAAATAAATACATTAAGTATGCTAGGGAAAAATGAAGGCAAAATAAAATACAATACAAACTGCTGCTAAAACAATAAAATGTTCGAGAATGTGAAGTCCTTGGTATTGAAATAAAAAAACAAAACATAAAAAATAAATAACCAATGTAAAAACAAATAAATAAAACAACAAAGTAACTTGGATTATTTGTTTCTTCTTATTTCGGTGCACTACAGTCGATAGTTAACTGGAGCTCAAGGCACATCCTGAAGGAATGCAACACCAACAGTGAGTAAGACATACTTGCCTTATTAACCCTATATGAGCAACCACAGGATATATGCTGCATGATGTTGTAAGCATAATTATTCTAAGTGTGTGTGTGTGTGTATATAGGCAAAATCCACTTACTACATGTCTAATATAGCTTCTAGACCATGAAGAAAAAGATGATCTAATAGATCTAAAAGTTATTTTTTTTTTCTGTTAATCATGAATGACTGTATATGTGCCTTGGGAAGTAAAGAGTTAAACACTGCTATAGTGGATTTTGTTTAGGTGCTGGGCCAAACTCAACACAAGGGTTGACAGTAGTTTCTAGCTGGAACTTTATAATGAAAGCTAAAGTACAATTTTAAACGCCACCAAACTTTGAGCTAAAACTCAGTAATTAAAAGAACCAAGTTTATTTGTGACCTATTTTTTTTTTTTTTTTTTTTATACAGTGCTGGATTTCCTGACACGCACAAACACATATTTGCATTAAATGTTTAATTTGCATTACAATTAACCCCCCGTGATCAGAAGGGTTCAGACGTTAAATGCATCAATGCATAAAACTGCTAAGAAGTAACCGAATATTATTTGTTAGCTGAAAATATTTGATTCCTTATCTGTGTTCACCAGGAAAGAAAAAAAAAAAAGTTTTCCAACAGGATGCTTGCAAAATAAATTGTAATTTTAAACTGCAATAACAAGAAGCACAAAAGTAAGCAGACACCATAAAGTAACTCTACAATGCCTTGGAAAGGGACCAAGAGTGGTGGCTCCTATTAGAATCTCCACAGGGAAATGCTGCTGCCACCCTTTAAATGAACAATGCCCAGACTCCCCAGACAATTCTCAGCAGAACAGATGCACAACAACTTTCTGCACTGATAAGCAGATGCGTGGAAAATAGGCTTCTGATCGTAAGATGCATTGTTCAGTTATCAACCGTTCATATCAGCATTTTCAATAATAACGTTGAAAAGTTTCGAGTAGTCATTTAAATGTCATTACTCAATTATTAATGATGTCCATTGGCTGATCTGCGATTCCATTCAAAACAATGTTGTTCATTAAGGCTTTCTATGGAACACTTATCACTTGTTGTTATTAATGTACTATGTAGAATAATTCTTATATACTAAGGTTTCTATATAGGTGTATCTATAAAAGGTTCTAAACAGAACAGCTGAGGATAACAAACAAGAACTCCTAACATTTGTATTTACTACCCTTTGGTTTATTACTAAGTCCATTGTAAAGAACCTTCTCTTGTCCAGTTAATAATGACTCTTTATAAATCTGAAAAACAGCAAGAGCTGTTGAGAAAGCAGAATATTCATTTGGGATACAGAAGGCACAGACTCTCTCCGTTCTAATTGTGTATCATGATTTCAGGATAAATACAATGTCGTATGGAGTATGAGATGCATTGTTATGAAAAACCTACAGGCTTCGAACAAATGATTTGAACATAATTGTGAATGGACATTGCCATTGAATGGATTTGAAAGAATAAAAAATGTATTTTAATAAATTTGTTACAAAAATAAATAGAAATATAGGTTCTAGCAATATGTGATTTTTATTTGTACATACTTTAAAATGTATTTAAATAAAATTGAGAAATCACCAACAGTAGCGGTTATTGTTACATTACAATGCAACTTATATCAACTCAAATTTGAATTATTTATCTCAGTCTATAATCATATTTTATTATCCCCACTGGACACAAAAAGTGTAGCGAACCTGTACTGTCCTATGAAAATGCCCGTCTCACTT
This sequence comes from Polyodon spathula, assembly GCF_017654505.1. Taxonomy (NCBI): domain Eukaryota; kingdom Metazoa; phylum Chordata; class Actinopteri; order Acipenseriformes; family Polyodontidae; genus Polyodon; species Polyodon spathula. The sequence continues at coordinate 28,907,577 of NC_054537.1, read as the reverse complement.
TCCGTACCCTGCGGCCACACAGGGAGGTTATTTCAGCCGATTTGATGGACGTAATCGACTTATCAGACCATTTGAATGGTGTGTTTGGTACCCCGCGAACCCCATGAGCCTAAGACTGTCATTTTAAACTTTAGAACAACCAAACTACAACTGTGCTCGCAAATCAAATAAATTTAGACATTTAGTGCTAAACCCTATATAGTAATTAATGACTGTCATCACCATTCAAGACATTAATAATGACCTAACGTGGGGTACCAAACACACCATTCAAATACTCTGATAAGTCGTCATCCCATTCCATACATGATTACAATCAAATCGAGTAATTATTTTATCGTGGAGGTGAGATTTAATGATTTCATTAATTTCAGGACTATTGAATTGATTCATTTTTGTAGTTATGGCCTATTGGGATAACTGCAACTTCCTTTTCGCTGAATGAAGGAGAGAAAGAATGTTTATAAAAAATAAATACTCATTCCCATTCATTAGATTGTATCTACTAACTGGTTTTGTATTGGTGTTGTTATTATTCTCTTGCATAAGAAAAGCTGAATTAAATATGCTAGCACCGGGCGACAACTGCCCCTTTGCCAAACCTTAATTTATCTTTTTTTTTTTTTTTTTTTTTTCCCCCCATTTTAACCGTTCTCCTGCATTTTTTTTCAGGGTAGCGCTTGTGTATGCATGAAACCTTCATAGACGCTAAAGTCTGGTTTCAAGATTTCAAACTAATTATATATACACACACACACACACTTCTAAATTTGAGGTAGTGCTTTGTTAATATTGACCATTAGAGATTATAAACAGATCTGAGTGATGTTTAGTAATACATGATCCTAGTAAAACTAAGGTGCATTTAGAATTTGTCCTATACAAATTTCTAATTCTTAAACAATTATATCGTCTTCAATTTTTGGTAGGAAGCTGGTAAAGCAACATAATGTTTATAGTTATTAACCAATTAGATTTCTTGGACCATATGTTTCTATGTGGTCCTAAACCCATAAACATGTACTGATAATACACAAGTGTTCCACTACATTTAAACAATTACCTGCAGCCAAACATTGCCAAAAACACACACAACCTGGCTAGTATTGGTTTCATTTAAAGGACACTCCAAACAAAGAATAATTCATTTTATACTTAAAATGTTTTATTTTTCACAAGTGCAAAAGTACAAAACACCTTTATACAAAAATATTTACAAAGTCATCTTATAAATGTTGCACCAAAAAAAAAAAAAAAAATGCATATACAAGTTAAACTAAAAGCTACATTAATGAGGTATTGCTTTTCCCCTTGGAACTTAAGAATTTGAGATATATATATATATTTTATATATAATATAATAGATATATATATATATATATATTATAGATATTATATTGATCTATATATATATCATCTATATATATAATATCAATTATAAATATATACAATATTTATACCGCTATAAAAATTTTGCTGGCGATTTAATAAAAAGAGGACTTCCAGACACATTCAGTTTCTCTTCTACACAATACCACATAGTTTCATAATGTACATTTATACAGTACCCATACACTTCTGTATCTGTAATTCCACACCTTACTGTTTAAGCTTGTGGTTTGGGCCCATAAATAAATTACTTGTAAATACCAAACAATTTATAATAAATCCTGTACCCCCTCAATACCTTTTATGCACTGTTGTAATTACAGTAGTATACAGCGGTACTTGCATCGGAGAGAACTGAAGAAATTAGACTATTGTCAGTCAGAGGCATATTAGTTTCATGCCCATTATAAGATAGCCCTGCTATATCTGAGCGGGCGGCAGAGTTCAGGTACTGCTCAAATTCATTGCGATCCACGTCTGCCAAAAGATCTGACTGGTGCATGTGATCTACATTGTCCACCTGATGGGATTCGGGTGGAGGCGAGAGCTGTCCCGAGTGGATTCCCTGTTGAGGTTTCGGGTTGGTGGGTGCACACATCTGACTGTAATACATTGCCAGAGAGCCATGACATCCCATTAAACCCTGCAAAGAGCTGACTTGACCCATGTGCTCTGCAGGGGGAAGAGGCCTGCGAAGCACAGGATTGGAATGGTGTTCCTGAGAGAGATACTCTGTGGTTTGGTGGGGGTAACTGTAAGGCATCATGCGGCAATCTTCTTGGGCATGCGATGGGAAAAATGCAGCATCGTTCGCCACAATGTCCAGAGGCGATGTGTCAGGGGTGGGTAAACTGTAAGAGTCAAAATGCCCCCCTATGCTTTGCGATTCCCGATACTGACTAAGTTGAGAGAGCTGACTCTGAACTGGGTAACGGTGCTCATGGTAATTAACATTACGGTTGTCTACACAGACCCTGCCATCGTTCCCTAAAGTTGAAGCCTGCTGTTCAGTCACACTGTGCACCAGAAAGCCAGATTCCAGTCTCTTGATTCTTTTCACCTGCTTTCTCCTCCGTGGTCTGTATTTGTAGTTGGGGTGGTCTTGCATGTGCTGCACTCTGAGTCTCTCAGCCTCTTCCACAAATGGGCGCTTTTCAGTCACAGGCAATGCTTTCCACGACTTACCTAAAGAACAAATGACCTAACATTAGGCGTGGAAGCAATATTTCACAACAATGCAATGTTACTTGCTGGAGAGGCCCTTCTAATCTGCATACGCATTATTATAAATAGCATTTGTTAAAATTAGTACATGCTTTCTTTAGCAATCAATTGCATTACTCTCATAATGTTTTTAACTTGCAGTGCAAAAGCACCCAAAACTAAATAAGAAACGTACAATATTTAAAACTTTAAACAAATCTCTCAAAATGCTGTTTACAGTAACTACATTGCTTTAGAACTATTTCAGAAAGTTTGAAAGAGATAGCGAAAGAAACGCACATTTGTGCTATGTTATAAAATCTATAGGCTATATTTAGACTTACCAAGCATTTTGCTGAGTTCGGCATTGTGCAGATCTGGGTTTTGCTGTGCCAGACGTTTACGTTCATCTTTCGCCCAGACCATAAACGCATTCATGGGTCGCCGTATCCGAGGTTCAGGCTTGCCTCTGCTCTGGTTTCCGGAGCTGGTAGAGCAGGCTTCACTTTTGATTTTCCCTTCCCCGAGAGGAGTTAAAGGATCTGTCCACTGACAGTGTCCAATTCCAGCCATCATGATTGACATCGAACACCTTCCCTGGGTCTGATCGTCACTTGCATACCCAGCATCAGGACTGCTCATGTCTGTTCAACTACTAAACGTAGCTAATGTTTAAATTGCAACTTTATAGTATGAAGGTTAAACTATAACGCCACTAAAACGAAAAAAAAAAAAAAAAAAAAACAAGAAAAAAAACATACAGTACTAACAAACTCTGCTGAGCTCTTTGTATTTCGTTAAGAACCCTAACCTGTTACAAATAACAATCTACCGTTCTCGTCACTGTTCTAAACTGTGGTAGATTTAGACCGGGACGTTGTTTTTAAACAAACCACCACCCAATCACTACCGAGCAGGGCGGGGCTTGTAGGGCGAAGGTGCGAGTTGCTGGTGAAACGCCTCCTGATTTCCATTTACAGGACATCTACCCCCTGGATCAAGCTAAGTAATTTTAAAACAAATCGTTTAATTACATCAGAATGTTTTTATTTTTATTTGTAAATGTTTTCGATAAACTCTTGTTGTTATAGGCTAATCATTATACTGTATATGCAAACGTGGACAACGGTGGACAGAAGAATCTGGTTTCACCTAATTATTTAATTTAGATTTTACTTTATAATTATTAAACACTGAAGCTGAGACGCTTATAGGTGGCAGTGATAATACCGTGTTGGTAGCCTATATTATAACCCACAATTTAAAATATAGGGGATTTCAAATTCATGTAATGGCTAAATGCGTACAAAATGTAAGAAATAAACCAGTGTATCATGTAGCCTACCAATCTTGTACTGTGATGTTTAGTGCATAGCTCAGTGTAAAAAAAACAAAAAACAAAAAAACAAAAAAAAACACAATATTTAGTTTGTTATTTACTTACACCCTTTGTGGAGTTTTATATAGTAAATATAAAAAATATATAGTGAGTCAATGAGAAGTCCCCACAAATATAGGAATGAGGAGTGTGTGTGTGTGTGTGTGTGTGTGTGTGTGTGTGTGTGTGTGTGTGTGTGTGTGTGTGTGTGTGTGACAGCCTTTGTAAGTTAAACGTGAATACAGGTTCAGTACAATGTATAAAACGTCTGCTAAGTGCCAACTTTTTTGCACTTTGATAAATTAACTATTTCAAAAGTTACTGAAACTTTGTTGAATTTCTTCAACTTTCAAGCGCTGACTACGTGTTTATTACTGGTGTCTTATAAAACCTGGCTACATATTAAACGTGGATATGTTGGATAGCAGACATGGGATGCAGTTACTCTTTAAAAAATTCCGACCTAGAAGTGAAATTTCTGTCGTTGATGTCGTTTGAATAACTACAGGTTGTTTATTTCGATTGTATTTAAAACAAATTTCATCTCAATATTGTAATTAAGCATTGTAGAGCGTTACATCTCTGATCGGCTTTGAACAGTTCGTGCGCGTTGCAGAAAACAATACTGACACATAGAAAAGCGAGCGTTTCGATCAGATATTTCTTTAAAGATTTAACAAAATAAGCTGATTTAGGATATCATACATTAGTTTATTATTATTATTATTATTATTATTATTATTATTATTATTATTATTATTATTATTATTATTATTCGATTGTGGAATGATTGTGAAACCTTGTGAAAAAGGTGAGCTTAGTATATAAGTACTATATAATATTATATAATACAGCGATTTATTGGAGTCCGGTGTGCTTGTGCTTTGCATAAAAAAAACTTCTAAAATAACATCTCTTCTTGCCTAGCTTATTTAACATATCTTATTTTTTTGTAATATAAATTAACAGTTTCAAAACTGATTGAAAGTTTGTTCAGTGACTCCCGCTTACAATCGCAACTAACTTGTTTGTACCGGTATAGCATTGTTTTAAGGTACGTGTTAAAACGTGGTAGGCAGGCTCGCTCGTGCCTAAGCAACTCGCTAAAAAAACCAGTGAAAAGCCCACTCTAATACGGTATTTTATGTTGTTTTCGGTCGTTTACATCTTTTTTTAATTGCATGTATTACATTTTCCAGTATTTTACATTATTTTTAATGCAATTTATCACATTTTATACCATTAAGAAAATAGTATACCAATATTTATGATATGCAATACATTGGGTCTGGTAAATGTGTTTACTTGTGCAACTTTGCAATGACTTCTCATTTTGTCTTGTTCACAGTGCTTTTTTTTTTGCTTTCAAGAGAAATTGATATCTGTTTCCACTTTAAATTTGAAAAAAGTATAATTAACTTTAGCATTGCTTTATTTTTTTCTACAAACATTATGACTATACCAATTGATTGCACCTGTACCAAATCTGATAGAGTACCGCTTTCTGACCTTACACGGCTCAAGTTTTGGTACGAGTACCACATTCTGACGATGTACCACGTTCTAGCCCTACACTGCTCTTGTAGTACCTCTGGTTCACCAGCACTATACTTTTGAATGAAACTCCATTAAACCCCACTGGGGACTATTCTACCAGTGAAAACCTACGGAACACAACTTCTCAAGTCTAGCCCAAGGTACATTAGTAAATACATTGCCCTAGCCTACTGTGATGCCCTACTCCTAACAAACCTCCCAAGTTTACTCCCAGAAATAACTTGGCACACTCTATAAAGAAAAAAACTACTTTTATGCCTATCTTTGTTGGAAAGAAGCCTGGTATTTTGGTTTACATTTTAACCCCACGTGTTAAAGCCCTAATTTGCAAACTGTAGATTGGGTGATTAGCTAAAAGTAAACATTTGCACTAGCATCCCTGGGTGTTGTAAAAAGGTCTAACAGGTGCACAGTGAAATGCAAAGCCCTGCTGATTAAAAGTGCTAAAAAAAAAAAAAACAACAACAACAAAAAAACTAATTTTGCAGTATATTAGGCAGATGCTTGAAGTTTAACCAATTAATTTAACTACGAAAGGAGAGGGGAAAAAATAGATAATGTCTCTGATAGAACTCACAACTCTGACTAGCACTGGTTTTAAGATGGACAAGGTGGTTAAACATTAAAAGGGCTTTTTTTGTATTAACTTGTATTACCAGGTGCAGTCATACTGGCTGTAGCTCGAGTCTTGACTATCTGAAATACTGTTTCATAAAAGAGCTGTTCGTTTTTGATTGCCATCTCAGGATTAATACAAATTAGAAACTCCTCCATGCAAAGCATCCTTTGTCTTTATTATTATTGCTCCATTGCACAATCGGCCTACACCAAATGAATCTGTAAGAGAACAAAACTGCAGACACTGCTGTTACCTCATCATCTACTAGTCTACGTCATGCAGTCGTCTAGACACAATCTTTTTCACTTAGATATTCTCAGATTAGAAATACACCAGTACCTTTTTTATTTATTTAAAGGCTTCATGGAAACTGTAATACACCACTGGCACTATTTTATAGGGATATGTTAGGATATATCAGTAGCTATCCAATCATCAATACAAAATGAATTTCTTTTTTAAATAGAAGATGGCCTGTAATAATTGTATTGTATTTTGTTATTGCACCATGGGTGCTTTCAGGGGGGATGTGAGGAGACAAACAATTCAATTTCTATTATAAAATCAATGCAACTAAATCAAAACACTAAAAAGTGGAATTTTGATATCTTTGTGTTGATTGGTATGTCTGGAATGTACATATTGAGCCAAATATAATATTAAAATTATACAGTCAAGTAACTAAGGTAATAACATATTAAAATACCAGGAGACGTCAAATAAAATTATGTTTGCTACCACTAACTAGGATTATTATGATTATACATTATTATCATGAAGAAAGTTGAAGAGAATATAAAAAATACAGAGCATAAAAACAACAACAGCTTAAATACACCCATTACCATTACCATTTTTAAATCCAATGTGTTCTTTAAGTTTATAAAATGTGCTATATTTTTTCATTAATTTTCAGATGGGAATACAATCATTCAGTAAGGTACTGTGTATAAGTTGTATAATACTACTCAGAACAATAATATTCCTGTAACCAAGTTGCTGCTATTTATATTTTTATTTGATGTTTATAATGGTACTTTTACACCAATAAATCGCCAGGTTTGTGATGTCTTGTTTGAAAGTCAGGTGGAGACAGGGCTAGAAGCAAATTTGCCATAAGGGCTTTTTTTTAGAGTCAACGTCTGCTTTGAGTACCTCTTAATCAGTAGCACACGTTCGTGGAACGGTTACTATCAAGTGTTCAGGTTCAAGCATTTTAATTGACCTTTTTAACACACAGTTGTCTATCTCTAGTGATTTACTTCTGTCTGAGCATTCCTAAGCAAACAAGTCCCAACTTTGAAAAGTGTCTCAGTATTCCAGCTAGACCTACGATTGCAGTACTGATAAGCGAGGCACTGGTGTCGGTTTCCCTGCTTCCACTATTTGAAGACAACAAAAGCAAACAGTAGGAACAATGGCAAACAAGGGGTAAATGAATGTCTTAACATCAAAGATTCACACAGGATAGTCAGTGTATGGGGTACTGTAGGTTAAATGTAGGTTAAGCTGCCACAAGTGTAGAGAGTTGCCCTCCCGTTCCTGGGTAAACATTTCAGCAGACCTCATCGTTACCTGGTGACTTTGAAAACATCCAAGACAAGGAACTTATCAGGAAACCAGCCAGTGCCTGTGTATGCAAAAATAAATGCACCCAATTTTGATGTGATTTGATTGTATTAGTAGGAAATTGTTACAAGTTGGTGGTTTTAAGAATAAATGTTTGGGCCCACAGCCTTCACTCTAAGAAATAAAGGTTCTTTAGAGTTCTTAATTGAACCCATGGGGCTACTTAACGAACCCTGTGGTTCCAAAAAAAAAAAAAAGTTGGTTCTTTATGGCACTTTTAGGTTCCAAAATTAGAGCCAGTTGCACTTAGAACCATTTCTTAAGTACAGTGGCTCTCAAAAGTATTCACCCCCCTTGTACTTTTCCACATTTTATTGTGTTACAACATGGAATCAAAATGGATTTAATTAAGAGTTGTTGCCACTGATCAACACAAAAAAGTCCATAATGTCAAAGTGAAAAATAAAATCTACAAATTGTTCTAAATGAATTACAAATACAAAACAGAAAATAATTGATTGCATAAGTATTCACCCCCTTTGCTATGGCACACCTAAATAAGCTCTGGTGCAACCAATTGTCTTCAGAAGTCACATAATTAGTTGAACAGAGTCCACCTGTGTGCAATTAAGGTGTTTCACATCATTTCAGGTTAAATACACCTGCCTCTGGGAGGTCCCACAGTTGGTTAGTACATTTCCTAACAAAAACTACATCATGAAGACAAAGGAACATTCAATGCAAATCCGGAATATGGTTCTTCAAAAGCACCAATCAGGGGTAGGATATAAGAACATTTCCAAGGCATTGAATATCCCCAGGAGCACAGTAAAGTCCATTATTAAGAAATGGAGAGAATGTGGCACAACTGTGAATCTGTCTAGAACAAAAGACTGACATATGATTGACAGCCCATTATCATCAAGCCAGTATAAAGGACACTTCAATCATGGGCACTATAGTACAATATCCGTGGTTAAAATGCCTAAATTAGTAAGTACCCTTAGCAGAATTGTTGTTTTGAACAGGTATATTTTTCATTAGGAAGGTAAATGTTCAATGGCCCAAAACAATACATCTATCTCAACCTGGAGCAGAAGAAGCATGATTCCTTTTCCCTCTGCCTGCAAGGCTGCTGTAAGACACTGATTTAATTTGCTTGCTGAAACACGGACTGCTTAGTCCTACTAAATAGGAACAGTCAATCAATCAAATTGATTTTGTATAACGCCTTTCATGCCAAGGCATCCCAAAGTGCTTCACATGACAAATAAATATACTATACAATAATATAATATAATATAATATACAACAAAATGTCAGAACACATCCAAAAACAACAATCAAAATCAAAACAAAAATCCAGTGGGAAATAAATAAACAAACAAATAAATAAATAACATATATATTAACAAAATTCAAAATAGGCCATCCCAATCTACAAAAAGGCCTCTGCATAAAGATGTTTTAAGCTTTGATTTAAATGCATTTACTGAGTCAGCTTTATGATTTCAATTGGATGATTGTTCCATAATACAGGTGCATAGTGACTAAAGGCTCTTCCACCACAAGAGCTGCGTTTATCATTGTAGTCACCAGGAGCCCATCATCAGCAGATCTCAATTGCCGTTCGGGGACAAGGTAAAAGCACATCATTAATGTAAGCAGGGCCATTTCCAGAGACAGCCTTAAATGTCATTAATAAAAGTTTAAAATAACTCTGTACTTCACCAGAAACCAATGCAAGCGGGCAAGAACAGGTGTAATATGTTCAAATCTTTTTCTACCTGTCAGAATTTGTGCAGCTGTATTCTGAACCTGTTGTAAGTGATTGGTAAGTTTACAAGGTAGACCAGCCAATAGGGCGTTACAGTAGTCCAGATGGGATGCAACAAACGCATGAATTAAAATTTCTATGTCAGATTCTGCAAGATACAAACAGACTTGAGATATATTCCGCAAATGATAATAAGCAGACTTCATTACAGTTGAAATGTGATGCTGAAAACTAAGAGTAGAATCAAATAAGACTCCAAGCCTTTTGACAGCTTGTGAAGAGCTAATGGGGGGGGGGGGGGGGGGGGGGCTGCCAAAGGTCATTGGTTGTGGGATTTTATTTTATTTAATGCTGTTTTAGAGCCAATTAACAGAAGTTTAACTGAAAAAAAAATTGACATCCAAGCTCCTATTTTATCAAGGCAAGTGTATAGTCTGGAGTTTACGTTTACATCATCTGAACTAATTTTAACATAAATATGGGTGTCGTCGGCATAAGAGTGGAAATTAAAACCGTGTTGTCTGATCACATTACCCAGCGGTAGCGTATACACATTAATAAGTAAAGGACAAAGAATAGAGCCCTGTGGAACCCCAGAAACAACAAGAGAATTAAAAGATTTTGATCCTCCAAAGGACACAAATTGATGTCGGGAGGTTAAGTAGGACCGCAACCAGGAGAGTGCTTTGCCAGTAATGCCAATAGTTTTCTCAAGGCAATCAAAAAGAATTGTGTGGTCAGCGGTGTCAAATGCAGCAGACATATCCAAAAAGACAATCCCTGATAACAGCCCCTCATCTGCATTGAGCAGGATGTCATTAAACTTTTTGAAATACTCACGTCTGAGACATGATACAACAAAGGTTTTCGGTGGCTAACTGTTTGTCAGTCTGGCGTGACCGTGTAATATTATATATATATATATATATATATATATATATATATATATATATATATATATATATATTTTTGTTCCTGGGTAGTAAGTGTTATTTCCTAATTGCTTATGCTTCAAAAGTATAGAAAATGGCTATTATTCCCCACAAACTTTGCTTTTGTGACCAGGACAGTGATATTTCAAAATATCACTATTTCCAATGGGAAAACGGGCAAATGTGTGTCTTCTCGTTCACATAAAGTCAGAAAAAAACAACATATGAATCCAAATTAACATGTATTTATACTAAAGTAATACAAAAATGAGTAGTTTTTTGAGATTTACGATTATACTGTATTTACATTTGCCCGTTTTCCCATTGGAAATAGTGATATTTTGAAATATCACTGTCCTGGTCACAAAAGCAAAGTTTGTGGGGAATAATAGCCATTTTCTATACTTCTGAGGCATAAGCAATTAGGAAACAACACTTACTACCCAGGAACAAAAATTGTGTTACATAGTGTTATTAGCAGAGAGATATGCAGACAACTGAGCAACAACAGCCTTTTCTAAGACTTTTGCAAGGAAAGGTAAATTAGAAATTGGATGATAATTAGACAACAGATCAGGATCCAATGTAGATGCTTTACAATTGCCAACTTTAAACTAGATGGAACAGTTCCAGGATACACTTAAGTAGGTAAGATACAAGCTTGCTTATATATGTGTTTATCTTAAAAGAGAAAATTCATTAACTTTAACAAAAATGAACTGATTAAAGTATAACCTATCAAATGCATCATTTCATAATTCACAGATTACTTAAAGCTGGTGTTCTTGTGTGAATGCAATGGAAAGTGTTGTTGGTAAAAAAAAAAAAAAAGTAGGGCTCACATTTTTTATTGTAGTTACAGTTGCAGCTCCTGCAGGATATGAAGGCATTGTTTGGAGTCAATGTCGATTTTGAATTACTTGGCAAGTCTGGTCCAAAGAAGTCAATAATGCTGCAAACAATTAACCAGTGTGAAGATGAAGATAAAAGAAAAGGTCAGTTTGTGTAGCTCTTATAAGAAAATACTCATTAAGGTTACAAATACTGGTATATTAAATGTACATCTTTTATTGTTGGGACTCTTTTCTAATATGTAAACTTTTATCTGTTGACAAAAAATAAATATGCTTTATGATCTTGTTGGCCAAGATTACAGACCTATACATTATTAAATGGTTTGTCTAATTTTATAATGGGGGGCAACAATACATTTTATAAGCAAATATCTATATATATATATATATATATTATATATATATATATAATATATTTATAGATAGGGCCTCTTCATAAGGCACCATGTCTCTCAAAAATTGGTCTCCATATTATAAACCAAATGGAAAGAAAGTTTGTTGCCAGTTGGAGGAGAAGATAGAAGACCATTATGTATATAAAATGCAGTTTTTTAACAAGCATCCTAATCTAAGAAATTACTCACATTGTATTTTAACTATTTAAGGACCTCTGAGGTGCAGTCCTGTGCTGAGATGTTAATAAGCAGTATTCAATATTCACATATAAACAAACATAACTTCTTTGTAGGCATTCTGACACAGAGTGAGCCTTGAGACAGAAGAACTGCAATGAGGCTTCTAAAAGGGCTTTGAATGACACTTTAACAGGGATACAATAACAACTCACTCAATCATTAAATCAAACAGGCCTGGTGTGTAGCTATGTAACTTAACATTAATTTTTTTTCTATATGATACTTTGAAATAGTATTCAGCTTAATATAAGTAAAGTTTAGGTTTCTAAAAATAAGCATCAACTTAATTTCCCTTTTTTTTTTTCAAGAACCTGACATTATTTTTTTTCAGGTCTGTGGACCAAATAAAAATCCTCTTGACGTGAAATGGGCTTCGGTCTATGCTGATGGACAAGAAGGTGTGCAGGATGGCAATAGAAGTATAGACTTGACATATGCCTTTTATCAGTTCATTTTGTTTATGGGTTGGAATATGACAAATATATAAAAAAAAAAAAAAAAAAATATATATATATATATATATATATATATATATATATATTTAAGATATTTAGATAATAAAACTACTATGTTCAAATGTTTCCTCCTAATATTTTATTAAGTTGAACTTTGCAGAGAGTTTTTATCTGCTATATTAAATTTGTCTTTTGAGAGATTTTTAATTTAGTGGCTTTCAATTGTTTATGTTTTAATTATCAGTTAATCTAAAAAACACCTTGTATGGACATATTATTAAATGTGAACAGATTGTAAACACCTCATTTTTTAACTTGATATTATGAAGTATGCATTATTAAATGTTGCATAGTTGTAATTTTAGATGAAATTGCCAGGGCCTATTGTATTTTTATCAAATGTCATTACATGACTGATGTATTCTATCAGGTGTTTAACCCTCTTACGCTGTATTTTATAAAGATGCCTTAATTGTCAAAAGGTTTTGCAATGTCGTTTTATCATGTCTTCATTGTCAACTTTATTTATTTAATTATTTATTTATTTAAAATCTGATACTGTGTGTCTTACACAGCATGTTGTAAAGTGTGTAAAATGTGTTTTACACAAATTTTTTTTTTTTTAATACTATATATATATATATATATATATATATATATATACACACACACACACACACACACACACACACACACAATTAGTGTGTTTATTGTAACAAAGTATGTTGGCTATAAAATGAGGAAGGTGCAACATTGACACAACATTTTTTTCTTATACTATGCAGTGATTTAAACCTTATGTTAAAGATAAACAGTTCAAATGGAAAATAGCATTGGGAAACCAATGTCATGTTAAAAAAAAAAAAAAAAAAAAAAACAGCCACATTTGTAGATTGCATCATTTAAAACACATTAGAAGTGGTCTTCATTGTACTATTTACATAAGGCAAACATAAATGTCCTAAGCAAAAGGTTCCATTCAGGTTCCATAAAGAACTAGATAAGAATGTGAAAGTGAGGGTCACCTAAGAACTTATGGGTTCTTTAAAGATCCATTGTTGAAATTACTCCACGGTTCATTGGAGAACTTTGTGTTATAGTTCTCTAAAGAACCAAAAAGGGTTCCCTAGAGGGGACAAGGCAAAGAACCGTAAAACATTATTTTTGGGAACTGATTGTTCTTAGAGTGTTATTACTGATATTTCCATCCATATATCCATTTTATGTATTTGATTTACCTACGGATATAAAATAAGTGAGGGAGATGTTTTGGAAATATTGCCTATGGTGTATAAAATACAGATTGAGTGATTTATATTATGCATTGTCAGCCTGATTTTCAGAGGGCGCATTTTTAGAGAGAAAATAGAGGTTGCAATTGTACTGCGAGTTTTTTTGCCACTTAATTATACGTCTTGATTTTCAGGTTCATTAACAAGCCAATTAGTCACATTTCAATAGTCTAGACTTGCATTTAACTGGAAAACAACAAGGCAGCGAACATGTAGTCACAACAATGGGAAAAAAAAAAAAAGAAAATACATTCTTAGCCACTCAAGTTGAGCTTTTGCTCGATGATATTTTATCACACAAAACTGTTATTTTCGGCAAAAGGTCCGGAGCCACTGCTAAATTTAAAATACAGAAGGATATAACCAGAAAAATAAACATAACATTTTCCATAAAAAGGTCAAATAAAGAAGTTCAAAAAAAATTCTAGGACCTAAAGTTGTGGTGCACCCCCTAGTCTCTGTAAGTCGCTTTGGATAAAAGTGCTTGCTAAACAATAATAATAATAATAATAATAATAATAATAATAATAATAATAATAATAATAATAATAATAATTAATTTATTTAAATATCACAATGTATTCCCTGATGCAATATTCATATTCATATTCTTTACATGCAATATCTGGGAAAAATCATAATAGAAGTGTTAAACATTAGTATACGTTTGTTACATATGTTTTCCAAATGGTCATGTGTTAGTGTAGGGTCATTTTTTCCTCATCCCTTCCCTTTCGTGCTGTAGTCAAAGAATTGGAAATGCTTCGCTATTCTCCAGTGTAGATTACAGCTCCGTAGCCCTGTCAGCAGTCGCAGTTTCATCATTAACACACAACGGGGGTGGGGGGTGGGGGAGGGCATGAATTAATAAGCAAGTGTATTTGGGTGTTTTGCACCTTTTAAAAATAAATCATAATTTGCAAAATAGAATCAATTACGAATTTCAATTGCTTAACCACCTGTAATGAGTGTATTTTCAAAAATTCCATTGCACCACTGACTTATACGACTTTTGAAAATACATTTTGCAAATTATTAGGAATCGCAAATCAGCCTGTATATCTGTACGTGCTTTAAAATTTACATAAACAGAAGTAATAAGATGGTTGGGGTAACTTTATGGAAGAGCTAGATACATAACAGATATGCTATATTATGGGAACATGCCACCAAATCGATGAACTTTGCATGTATCTGACAAATGCAGAACAACATTTTTAGAAAAGGGATGAAAGTTGGTCATAACAGATTTTATCACAGTTTGTGATAATTAGGAAAAGCAAAGACATGAAACAGGTTTCTAGTAAAAAAAAACAAGCCTGTCTCACCTCACTGGTTTTTGTCTACAACATTATAAAGTAAAATCAAAGTAATATAGTTTTTATTTTTCCTAGGATCTATTTTTAAGAATATCCTTTTAGTGCTCTTTAAAAAGAACTAAACAACAACAACAACAACCAAAAAACAACAATAATTAATATAAAACTGATATAATGAATACAAAATTGATATAATTAATATAAAACTGACATAATGAATATCATTTTCATAGTTTTGATATTTGGTACTTTTAAAAAGCATGTACACTATTAAAATCAAATGTTTAAGAATCAAAAACAAATGTTATGGGGCAGATTACAAGCTTATTTTGGAGTTTATTTGATTTGTTTTAGACTATATGTGAGGTTCATCTCATATCACTAATCAGCAAATTACAAACACAAGCTAAAAGCATTAGATTAGAAGGTACAGAAGCAAGTTTTGAAAAGGGGAATGGGGAATCAACATTGTTGGCTTATTGATTATATATTCAATGTATTTCAAACTAAATTCATTTTGTAAGTGACAGCTATTTAACTTAAACAGGATGAAGATATAATTATAATATTTTAAAACAGTTTCAGGGATTCTGTTTGTTTCAGACCACCTGTTAGCAGGTACCACTTCTCTTGTTGTGGTACATTCAAGAGTTTTACATCTAGATATTTAGTCCATTAACATACTGTGTATAACCCTTATAAATGTTTACCCCAGTAAATCTGCAGTCATGTTGCACTTTTCCCATGTACTTCCTATGGTTGTACTATGAATTTAGTTTATGATGGTTTGTCATGTTTTTTTTTAATATGTTTTACCTTACCTCTACAGTTCTTGTGTATGCATTACTATGCTTTTACTGTGCTTAATTACACTTTGTTATGCTTTATACTGAGGCCTATCCAACTACACAATATATGAATATATATTTTGGATTCTGTGTTTAGATACCCATTCAACATGTAAGAGGTTCCTCTTAAAATAAACATCTTATGATGGACTGTTAAAAGCCCAAACATATTGCTAGATACCTGAAGTATTTTAAATAAATATGTAAAGGATACACATTTTTTGTAGTTGTCAAATAGCACCGTTGTTTTTCTGTAACTGCAAGTAAACCTACACTTTCAATCTACACTTACACCATAATGAGTGAGCTGCTGGTTCTCTGTCATCATTTGTAGCAGTATTTATGTTCTCAGTGAGTTTATTCAAGTGCATGTCAATAAAAGTTATGGGCATTAGTAAATTAAAACCATTAAAGGGATTTAAGATGTAAGAAGAATGTAAAAGTGAATATATGCTGTCAGCATTTCTGAAAGGACAGTTTAGATTAATGTTTAATTTGCCTTTCAAAACAATACGCAGTTCACGCTGGAATAGAATAGGAAATCCAACATTAATCTGTCTGAACCAATTCATAGATAAAGACCATTAAAATGATAAACCTTTCATGTAATTAAGCCTTCTGAAAATAAAATATTAGTAATAACTATACTCACATCACATTAAATAAAATAAAACGAACTGGTTTTACCCTTTAGTTAATTTCAATGAGGAAGCTGCAAGTTTCCTTTCTTCACATGAGGCAACACTAACATACAACATTAGTGCTAAATCTGGCTATGCTATGTATAGAGTTGGATTTATGGACACACACACACACACACACACACACCCAGTGGGCTTGTTTTCATTGAAAACTGTTAAAAGACAGAATGACTAATACATCTAATAAATTGTCCTCGGCTAGTTGTATTGGGTTGGAGTGCCCTCTGCTAGCACTGATCTGACATTAAGTGCAAGACATGCGTGGAAGGAAGGTCAGCTATTCACTTTTGAAGAGACTAAATGGGTGTAGTACAGTTGTGGTCAACACAGTGAGTAATTGAGGTGGCAACATCTTTTTTTCCAGTGAAAACAGAAAAAAATGGGTCACCTTTTCACCCAGTGCTGAATTTAACTAAATCTTATCTCAGGACCAGTATTTTAAGAGTGCATGAACAATAGACAGTCTGACTAATCATTTTTCAAATAGTTTATGTATAGGGCTTATTTAAGTAATATGTGCAAAATGAAGTACCACAGTGTTGTAAAAAATGTTGCACTGACTAGCCAAGCTCTGCGCATTATTTTAGGGAAAGCAGGTGTCTTTTCCAGTGTTCAAGTTTTCTGTAATTTGGGCAACAGTGAACTGGTTCTATCACAATATGTCGCCCACATACTACATGTCACAAGACCGCATAAATGTGCTTAGTTTGTTGACAAACATATTTTCAAATTTTACTCAGATTTCCAAATGTGTGGCCAGTCAGTGTACATTACATTAGGGAGGTTAAAGAGGGTGATAAAAAAAATTAAAAAAAAGAAATAAATAAATTGAAACTGATCAGTTCAGAACTTGTGGTTTGTTCATGCTCTGATGAGTCATCTAGAAACTGCAATAAAAACAGTGTCAATACATATAATTACACTTTTCTTTCTTAAATGGGTTATTGTTATTAGCAGACTAATGGTAAAAAAAGGGTTGCTACTGAAAGTTAATTAAGTCGTTAACTAGTACTGTACATTCAGGCTAACTAAGCATCTGGAACCACAGGTGTCAGCAATTCACAAGGTTTATTATGACACTTTTTTCTCTTTTCTTATTGTAAACAATATTTGGCTTCACTAAAAAGAAAAAAAATCTCATAGATGCACATCCACATACTATTTCAAACCCCCCTTTTAGAAATGTATGCTTGTTGCTTGGTTTGCTTTCCCAGAGAAGCTCCTGGGACTTGAGGCCTTTACAGGGACTATAAATGTGTTTCCCTTAGCTGCTGCTCACATGTTTCTCTTGAGCCTCAGGTCACACACAGCCCACAGTTCCTATTGGCTTAGTCCCAGAAATCCTCAAGACTGCTGCTTCAAAACTTGTTTTGTTATTTTATTAATTAGAAAAAAAACAAAAGACTATATGGATGTTGGACAGAACATTTATCAATACTACCTTTATAAAAGTTCACTGAAGTAAAAGCACAGCAAAGTCTAATAAAACCGCTATGAAAGCATGGTAAAGCATAGGTAAACATTGTAAAGCCAAGTGAGATACAGTAAAACAAATAATAAAAATGTCAAACCATGCTAAACTATGGTAAATGCATTGAAGGTAGGTAAAGTTTGAGGCCATGAGTCTGCAAGGTGTCTACATTTTTCTCTATGGACACATGGCTATTCTTTCAAGATTTAAGCCTCCTAATTCACTTATGGAAGTTGGACATGGAAATGGACTATATAGAATCATCACTTTTGAGATTGATTCTGAGATTCTGAAGATATTTGTTGGATTCTCAGGTACAACAGCAGCTGCCAACCCAATGCCTATAAAATGCCCACTGTAAAAAGTCAGTCCAATCTGCTGTTTTGTCATTTAAACCGCAACAAGGAGATGCAACTTGTATATACAGCAGACACCAATGTGTGTGTTACATATTATAGGTTTTTCAGGTGGAACTTCACTATAGCCTTGCTGCTTGCTTGTAAGTAAACACAGGTGTTTAGAGGCAGAGAGGTTTATAGGATAGAGCTCATAAATCAGAGCTTGGGAATTCCTATTTACTCATTGACTGTCCAGCTGTGTAACACTGAGGCCAACCGCTTCTCTTTCAGTGTCCCACAACCCCACACAACTCGAACAGTGGGTAGTCCAGGAACCACCGAAAGCGAAATGTTGCATCTCAGTTCAGCTATCCTTATGAGATCACTTTAATATTTTAACAGTGCATTAGGGTTCAGATGTAGTTCACACAACATGTGAAGATACGCAGCCAAGCCATACAACTCAAATACAGCAGACTGAGTTCAAAAGAAATGTTGTACATTGCAGCCCTTTGGTCACCTTCAAAACAGAAATATCACTCAATAAATCAAGCTGTGTTTAAATAAAATGATCAAATATAATAAGCTGGAATACAATGAAATATGTGTCTGTTGTTTCACAAACAATATGGCTGGGTATCTTACCTTAATAAGTTATGGGTTTCAAGATGCACTGGCCACACGCATATGCATGAGTTGTGTGGTAATTATGTTACGTGATTGAAAGTAATTTGACCACGTTTAAAAAAAAAAAAAAAAAAAAACCTTGCTGCATCTGAAACTTCATAAAAGGGAAGTGTTTCTTCTTCTTCCTTTATTGTAAATTCCTTCACTGTGCTGATAAAACAAGTTTTTCTTGTTTTTCAAGAGCACTTCTGTGTGAGCACCTGTTCATGCTGTTTTAAACAAAATGATTTTCTGTACAAAATGATTTTCTTGCAGATAGTTTACTTTAGGTAAAATGGTTGTCCTTCCCTGCAAGCAGAAATCTCTCTCTGCAGGCAGTGCAGGATGTAACAAGAACACTGTGTTTCACTGTGCCCAGTATCCTGGAAAGGATTCTTATAACAAGTTACAGGTTTGGTTCTTTGTTCACACTGTTTCAAATATGACACCTTGCCTATGACTTTATAACGACAAAGAATTTGCCAAAGGATAATTAATGAAAGCGTGAAACACTTATACTGATGATACCAACTACAACAACCCTGCTGTAAATTCCAAACACCTGTTTAAACACATGAACAGGTAGAATGATGACTAATAGACCCCCCACCCACTGTACTCCCTGACCTGGTGTTAAACAAGTTGGAGTAGTGGTAGGAAATACAATGGATGACCTTTGCCATCCTAGTGTCTTGGGACTTCCTACTGAAAGCAGAATCTGTAGTGATCTGTAATTGTCATCCTGCCTGTACCATACATTATAAATCATTTATCAGAAATCAACCAGTCACAATGAAGTATTTGTCCAAATTCCAATACATTATGGCCGGGGAAACATGCTGTTGCTTTACAGATACTGTACTTACAGTTATTGATGCAGGGACATTTTTAACATACGGTGGTGTCAGCAAGATTGTTTACAAAAAAATACAAATAAAACAGACAAAATAAACTCTGTAGGTACTGTATTAATACCTTAATACAATAATGTTTCACTTGGAAGCTGAATTCACAACAACTTTTCAACATTTACACAGATCCTCTATATTAAAAGATACAGTCTCCATTACCACACTATGATATTGGCCCAGCAGTCCAATAAGAATCATGTATAACAAATCCCTCGAAGTAGACTGTAACATTACTATCAGAGCAGGTTATGCCTGATACTATATTTGATATCTGTAGCTTACTCTAAGACTGAAATGAATGCATTAGTGGAAGGATGAGAGCCTACAGTATACATGACTGTGGCAGGATAGCTTTGTGGTGACGTCAGACCAGGAAGAAACACTGGACACAGTACTGGGGTATGGAAGCACAGATGCGCAAGTTTAATAAATAAATGGCATATATGAAAGAATATGAAAACACTTTCCAAAACAAAAGGCACGACGGCCAAAACAAACAGAAAATACAGCAAACAACCACGGAACCAACAAGTATCGTGCTGGTCCAAATCTAACATAAGTTGTAATTGTGTTATCTTAGTTTCTGTTTCATGTCTCTCTCCCATTCTCCACTCTGAACACATCCAGCCGAGTGAGAAATTCGTGCTCCTTAAATACAGCTGTGCCAGGACTTAATTGCTTGATGGAAAGGAAGGTAAGTAAGCTGGGATTAGCTAAGTGGGGGACGGAGGGGGGTGATGCTGGGATGCCAGAATCACTGTCGAGGTATCATAAGGTGTTGTGGGCTAGTCGACGAAACACCAAAGATGAAAGGTGCCCACTTGAAGACCCCAGAGAAGTACCGTACTCATCTCAGTCCAGACGATTGTCATGCTAAGGCCACACTGTTGTTGATCCCTGGAGACAGCATTATAGCCGTTATGTGTGCTGATGCACCAGGGAGGCAAAATAGGCTGATCCCTGGAGCCGGCATTAAACTTCAGCCATCAACACAAGGCAGAAGGATATCTGCATCATCAGATGTAAGGAAACGCAGATGGATCACGTTAGTTTTCAGTAAAAGAAGCTATGTCTTAGTTGGTGCTTATCTTGGCGAAAGCCGAGTCTAATATCAGCATGAAGTTTTAACAATTACTCTAGTGAAATCAATCATTCAATCTGGCCCTGGCACAGCCTGCACGTAAACTAATTGTGACATACACTTTAATTCACCCATGCTGCATAACCCAAACTATACAAAATAAACCAAATACACCCAGGGGTGGGGATGACCCACATATCTCCCTCACATATCTCCCTCTTGTGGCAGCACACATTGACTCAAAGGCCACCTCTTAAAATGCCAAAAGTCTTAGTCAAAGTCCTGGGCCAGGAACAGAGGCTTCACTGAGCCTAAGTGTGCTCCTGTTGTCAGTGCTGTAAGCAGAATTGCTGACAGCGCCAAGACTGACTTCTCCACCATAAGGGGTTCTGGCAGTGGCGTTGTGTGGTGGTGCTCCCCCTTTCTCTGTAGCCGGCAATTCCCTTTTCTTGGGCTCTGACCCCAGAATTAACAGAGCCCGAGAATGACAACTGCTACTTCCATTCTTCCTCTTCTGAGCAGGTGGCTGAAGGGGCCCGTGCCTGAGACCACACACGGTGGATTGCCTGAGATATGCAGAAATGAAGCACCACCCCTCCCCTTTTAGGCAGATGAGGCAGGTATCCTGGTCTGTCTGGGGCGATGGTATGGCCTTTAGGCTGATCCACTCCTCCAAGGTCTCCACCTCAACCCAATCGAAGGCTTTCACAAACAAAAGGGTCTTCATAGGGCCACACGTCCGCGAGGTGTCCATATTCCAGACAGGCGAGGCACCATGGAGCCCCTCCTTCCTTTAACTCACGCTGATGAGCATGCCACCTCTCCATATACTCAGCACCTCCATCTTTAAAAAAAAACAACCAGAAAATCCTTTTCACAAAAAACTGTGTACCCGCAATACTTTCCCTGGCCTGAGTCTTTGGCGGCGTTGTATCCCACACTAACACAACGTCTGGCAGGATAGCTGTGTGGTGACATCAGACCAGGAAGAAAGACTGGACACAGTATTGGGGTATGGAAGCGCTGATGCGCTGATAAATAAAAGATTTGAACAATACAAAAACACTTTCCAAAATAAAAGGGCATGATGGCCAAAATAAACACACAATACAGCAAACAACCACTGAACCAACAAGTATTGTGCTATCTCAAATCCAGCACCAGTAGTAATTTTTTTATCTTAGTTTCTGTTTCACTCCCTCTGCTCCCTCCTAAGGAAAGACATGACATTAAATATTAATTAATTCATTATTCAATAACCGGTTAAACCTGGAATCATTTTTTACAAAAATAAACTATTTAACATTCATTCCATTTACAATAAACATTCACATATTTTATATTAAACATGTTTCTTCTCAGTTATATGTATTTGTTAAACTTCATTAATACCGTCTTTGATTACAAACACAATCGTTAAACTATTCTATTGTTTACTCATTATTATTATTATCATTGTCCTTATTATTTTAATTGTCAGCATTACCCTATCTCTGGGAAGATAAAAGAACAAATTGTTGCACCTTTAAATTCTATGCAAGTTACAAGTTTACCAGAGCCATTAATCAATAAAACAAACAAACATACTTAACTTTACTTCAAATATTACAAATAGTTCCCTGTTTTAAAACAAAATATAAAAAAAAATATTCATGTTGTGCATGTTTAGCCTGTGCTAATGTTTATTTATGGTACATGTATTGACCATGTCATTATCAAACAAACAAAAGAAGTGTTGCATGTTTTTTGCCCCTCCCCCAATGTAAAACAAAAAAAACTCTGACATCATTGAAAATTCACGTTTTTCTGTGTTATCATAGAAAATCTGCTTTTTTCTTTGTTATTCCACAAACTGATTCATAGGATCTCTGCTACTGCGTTACATAATACATAATCAAATTGGTAATGTGATACTAAAAGGTTGCCTAAAGCTGCTTTGCATTGATATATATGTAAAGGTTGGCCCTGGTCCTCGAAACAGTGGCCTTCTATTGCAAGTGTGAATGGGGTTTAGGCCAGCCCTGGGCTGTCTTTTCTTTTTTGGAGAGTTCACATATGAGAAAAGGCGGCCCTGGGCCACCTTAAATCACAACTCTGAATGGTGGTCTAGGCATTCATACCAACAGTCCCTATATGGTCGAGACAGTCCCAATTTCCTAGCAAATGTCTCGTGTCCCGATGCATATGAAAAAAGTCTTGATATTTACCCATAGAAAAAAAAAAAATATTATAAACTGTAGAGTTATTGAAAAAAACAAGCTGTGCTTTAGGCTGACAAATCGGTTGATCACTAACTTATACAAAGGTAAGAACTATTCATTACTGTCATGAGGGTCGTGTTGAGTTGGGGGGATACGTCTATTATATGATACAATGTTTTTTGCGTATGACTCCTCCCATGTGTATGAATGTATGACACCCCCAACCCCTCCTCCCAGGGGCCAAACGTCACGTTTTGTTTGTGAAAACACTATTGAGCATGTTATGCGATCCGTTCTCTTATCCTCTCAAATGTTGAGTTCGTATTACGGACTAAAAGGACATGAGGATGGATTATGGTCACTTTTTTCAGCGTAAACGCGCTGAGGACATATTCTGGAAAGAGTGCAGAACTCCAGCTCCAACTCATAGTATCTAAACAAGTAAGTGTAACACATTTCTATTTTTTTATATTAAGTATTGATAATATGTTTGATATATTAATTAACAGTGGTGTCTGCTTGTTTGTTTTTTGTTATATAGTTTACATTTTTCGATGTGTAGCGATTACTGGCTAAACCTAATTGTTTTGTATTACAGATTTCAAAAAAAAAAATATTGAAGGACGCTTGTGCAACTTCACTGAGGAAGAAAGCAGGTTTTAATATCTATCTAGAACGAAGACAGGACCCAACGAGTAAGTAAATGGGCAGCGTAAAAATCTGTCACTACAGCAGGGTGTCAGGTTTTTTACTTTTTTATCTTTCCCCCTCAAAGTACGCATGCTCAGAGTCCGCTCTGTAAGAAGTACCCCCCACCCTTTGCAGCAAGTGTAAAAGCACCGTTCAGGTACAGACTGTCCCAGAATCTTATCGGAAAAATTCCGGAACATTAGTGTACACACACCTAAAGAAGCAAACATGTAGTGGTATTTGTTTGGTTTCACAAAGATATTGCTACTCATTAGATATACTAAATGGAATAAACTGTTCCTCAGTATTTTCCTTTAGGTATCAAAATGTTAGAAACATTTAAATTCTAAGAAAACAGATGTTTCTATGCACAATAGTCTTACTTTTGAAGGAATGAATAGCCTGTGTATTTTAAAAATTGTAGAGAACAATCTATAGGAATTAATGTGATGTACATACCAAAAATGCAAAACAGATTTGGTAAGCCAAACTATAGTCTATTGATATTATAAAAAAAATGTCACAATAGACGTTTGCCCTTCTATACTTTTGCCCAAGTTCAGCCATTCAGAGCAACCAAGTCGACTGGGATTCAAATGAAGTGCTAACATGTATATGGCTTCCCCATGACTAATTAAAACTAACACTGTTGCTCCAGAATATAACACAAAGGAGTTGGGGATTGCATTGTGCAATTCCCAAGAAAGCAACCCCACAGACTTTTATATAGCTAGTCTGGCGACCAACTGCTCACAAGTGTGTCAGAACTCACTAGGAAGGCGGACAGTTTGTACTGCTATGGCGAGGACAGGAAGCATTCCAAGTTGCTGTAACAGCGGTTGGACTGAGATAATACCATTGTATAAGCAGGCTGAGTGACCTCTCCCAGTGCTGAGAGCTCAGCGCCAGGCGTCTGGTTCCCTGGCTCCCACCCAGACCCAGGCTCTCCAGTTAGGGAGGTGTGCCCCTCTCCTGCAGTCTCACACACTGAGTGTAAGCCACACCTCACCTTGCAGAGGAAATCTGGCCACAACTCCAGACTTTATGACTTCTCCTTTAAAAGTACACTTTTTTCCCCTCAGCAACTTTAGATGCACACTGTAGATTGGGGGGACTATTTAAAGTCATCACCAGTAAAATAGATGATGACAGAATTATTGTAGAGATCCTGTCCTTATGGCCGTCGGAACGTATGAAATTCCACTGCTCATTGCCAATAAGTGTCAGCATCATAACGGCTACTTAATCTTTGAACAACATAGTCTCATAGTTTATGGCATACATGTATTACATATTTTATATTTTATTGTGTCTGACCCAGTGTGTCCCTTGAATAGGTTGGGGAGGACTCTGTTTAAATTTGATATTGTTCATTTTATACGCAAGACTTCATGGATGGTTTAATAATTTGTTGCCGTACCTTTATTTGAAAAAAATAAAATGACAACAGTCAAGTGTGAGTCTGGTTGTGATCTAGAGAATCCCTTTGCAGCTCATTTCTCTTTCAATTTGCTGTCAGTCTTTCCCTACATGGGGAACCAACAACATAGTAAGGATTTGTTAAATTCTGAATATCCCTCTTCTAAATATTATGCAATAGTCTCTATTATTATTTGTCATTAGTTATCTGCTATCCAATGATTGGCTGACAGGACTTACCTCTGATTTCACTGTTGTCCTTTGGACTTGCGTCCAATTTTTACGTGTGTCCGATGAGACTTAACCTGACCTAGTTTTCAACTGCCTAAATGTATAAGGCTGGATTTTCAAAGCATTTACTCCAGTCTGTAACTTAGTCCTGAATACAGAAGGGAGGTCATTTGTATGGATTTGATAATAACCATGAAGGCTTGATTGGATCGCTCTATCCCATGATCATTCTGGGGAATCACACAGAATCCACGAAAACCAAGTTCAAACTTACAATAAAGAATTAACACTCAACAGATGGAATGCTTCTGAGCTTCTGTGCTGAAGTTATATAGTTTTACACAGGCATATGACCAGATAGATGCAAAGGTAGATACATATGCCGAACACCAGCTCCTTTTTCTAGTGTTTCATAGCATTATAAACAGAGTATTTAAATTAAGCATATGTATTTTATCTGAAACACTTTCATTGCATGTATTTTTGTGAGAGCTTTCTTTTTGTTTGCTTGATTTGTTCATTATTATCATGATATTGGTAACATATTTTACATTGTATAATAGCAAGGGTTATTTTTCACCTTATGGCACAAACACCCATAGACTACAATTGTCAGTAAGACAAACATTTCTTTCTATTTAGATTTTTTTATGTTCAAAGTGAAAACCCCAGTCCTGACTTTGTGGAAGTGAAAGCTTTTATATTAAAGTACATAAAAGTATAACCTACAGGGAACTTTTCCTAAACTGTTTTGGTATGATTAAATAAGACATACTCAACCCTGTGTTCCAATAGTGTCCCCATACTTGCTAATGGACTATGTTAAAATGACAAACACTCAATCATAATTCTATGGTAAAACTATATAATGTCTACAAAGTTTCTTATAGTTTTGCCTTGGTATAAAAAATGTGTTGAGGGAAGTTTCCTTAGACATCATGTAGCTAGACAAAATAAACTGTAGGTAACATGAGTATTTTTAATGATTAAGTTATAAGGTTACAGAACATGTTTTGCTAGTCAAATTCCCCAATACGAGTTGCCAATTAGCTATCTGGGTTTATATTAATGTAGGAAAGAAAGTGTAATAATAAATGATGCTTCACTGGATCTATTGTATTTGTATGAACTGAATCAAAATCCAGTGCCCTCTACAACATAACTTGTGCATGTCCCTCTACTATTTCAATGAATGTCTCCCTTCATCTAAGGTATCTTCATACATACAGCTGATAAATATTAGTTAGCAAGGACTGAAGAAATAGCACCTGTGATGGGACCCCTAACAAGATGTAACTGCAAGGCACCTTCTGACATCAGCCCTAAAAAGCAAACATTGGCTGCTTGCAGGAAGAGATTGACCAGCTTGTATCACAAAGCACACCAACTTCTCTGACCATGACCTACATACATACTAAGCCCCAGCTGATGTATTGTTGATATAGTGTAAGTTACAGTTGAATAGACTTTAAAATGATACCACTTTAAATCATAGTAAATTATTAAGCACTAACAACACAGCAGTCATTATCAGAAACATGACCACAGTGACCAGGTGAGTCAGCTATCTTTCAGGTAAGGCCTGAAAGTTGTTGTATGTAGGTAGACATGTCTGTCTTATGCTCACAAACTATCCATTTTAAACATAGCAAATAATGATTCAAGCAGAAAAAAACCAATAAACAGTCATATGGAGAACACATATTAGGATATAAAATAGGTAAGGCAAAAAAGGAAAATGTAGGATATATAAAGTCTAAAGGTTTAAAGATGCCTGAATTTAAATGAACTTTGTCCTATCATGATCCACTTTTCACAGTATTTGTATTTATTTGTATAATGATATTAAAGAAGAAGTCAGTAAAGGGATAGTGTGATAAAGAATGTCAATACAGGATATAAATCTTCCACTGCATATCCAGTTAAAATAGACTCAATTATCTCAAGTAATATTGTCTTGTGGGGTATAACTAGTATAGTATGGGAGGTTCATGATCAAAATTATTAAACCCCTATTGGCCGTATTTATTATACCAATGGGTATTATTGTACAAATTCAGCTGGACACAAAGGCTAACATTTAAAACTTCTAATTTAATGTAGCACAGGTCCAGCTATTTTGATGCAAATTAAATGACAGCAGTTTTCTGGGTACCACATTTTTCACTGGATGTACAAGACCAAAAATCAAGTTAATTGCTAAGCTAGGACACTGACCCACAACGTGACACAAAGCAGAAAGCTGAGCATAGTGAGCTCTTGTGAGGAATAATCTCAATGGAAATTGATCCCCCATCTGATCGAACAATCGGGAGGCTTTCATGTACGGCCTTGCCCTTGGCAAGGCGCTTGCCAGTGCTCTACTACAGAACAAAGAGCTGATGCCCTGCGTGTTACAGGTACACTGTTCTGGCGACAGTAAGGTAGATCAATGAAGTGAGATCAGTGTTTTTGTAACTCTTCAGGTGCAGACTGGCTTAAGATCTTGAAATCAATGCAGCAGGGTACAGGGTTGAAAATGACAAGTTATCTTTTGGTTTAGAGATAAGAAAGGCTACTGTTTCCAACAACAAGTGTTATTACAGAAAAATACATCAGTGACAGTTGCTGCAATGTTAGAGAGTAATACTAGAACTTATTTAATTAGCAATACTTAAGTGAGATTGGGTGCTTATGGCTCACTGGGTATCATATGGACCTACTGAGGACAATAACTGAGGTAAATCAAGGCAACACCACAGCATGGTTTGTATGGAATATTAGAGTTATTACCCTTATAATAGACTTGATTAATTACAATAAGGCCATACAATCTGGGCTACCACAATAGGTCATTGCAAGGGTTGCATTAACTGTTTAATAAGGCCACCATATGTCTAGAATGGGGCTTCCATCTGGAATAAACTTAAAAAAGACAGCAGAACATGTCTTTTCCACAGTTATATTCAACAAACAGGGTCCTGTAAATGATAAATGAAGGACCATAAGTGAAAGTGGGTCCCATCTGATTTTAAATATCACCACAGTAAACTTCACTTCCCCACCCTGAGCCTAAGAACACAGCCCCCTTTGGATATGAAATGAGAAAGCATGGTCCAGGGATCGTTGTTTAAAAATAGATAAATACATCATATATGCATTGTATAATTAAAATCCTGATTAAAAAACAAAACAAAACAAAACACTATTAAAAACAGAAGATTTTTTTTTTTTTTTAATGTAACTTTTAAGCAATAAATTAAATTACTTCCACTTAAACTGAACAACTTCCCTTTTTGTGGTCAGTTCAGGATTAGTAAACACCCACCTTGCACTCTGATTTCTTCACTTTCACTCTCATCGCAAGCCACTTGATTTGGATATAAAACGTCTACTATTTAAAAGAGAAATGAAACAATGAATTTGCTTTTTTTTTTAAATACACGTATAAGCAGAGGAAATATGCAGCATTAATTTATTCGCTTCATTGAAAGAATTGATCTTTTACCACAATATATTTTCACAGGTAAAAAAAAAACAAAAAAAAAAACATCTAAACAAATGTATATAAGAATAGAGGTAGAATCAATAACATTGGTGACCCAGCTGGGTGCTTATTTAAAGGAAATCTATGTATGAAAACATTTTTAATTATTAGAATGTTTCCTTCTGTAACAATTTATTATTTTTATGAATTAAAAATGTTTCCTTCTGTAACAAATTTTTAATAATAATTAAATAATTTGAATATTATAATATATAATTATAATTTGAATTTTATATATATATATATAAATGTCAATGATTTCTGGGCAAGAGTTTTTTGTATTTGTTTCTTTTTTATATATAGTATAGGCTTATTTTATTGGTTCAGTTAAAAAAAAAAGTGTTTTGTTCAACATTGTATTTAATATACCAATAGGGTACAGTATAGAGAACAGGATTTTAGCTGATATTGATATGGGCTGTTAACTACAAAACACATAACAAGTAGGAGGAAAACATTTTTTATAACCCCTATTCTAAGAAATGAATCCCTCAAGAAATGCTTTTTTTTTTTTTTTTTTTTTGTCTTTTAATCTAAGCAGCGCCCTTTTTCTCAGACGCACTGGGGTTTAATAGAGGAAATACAAAACGTGTTCTTGTTCTTCCTCCCAGCACAGTTCCTGCATTATACTACAATATAGAAATGAATGTCGCTGGTTCCAGGAATCCCCCACTCTATCTGTCAATATGATTGGCTGTCTGTAGTGCTAACTGTACACCCACACAGACCACAGTCACCACAATGTAAGGAAATAATGTCATGCTGCAGTTACCCATGTCTTAAACAGCATCCAATGAAATAATCTTAGTGATTATTAATTCCACCTGTCAGACCCCAAGTGCAGCACTTCTCTCTGTTTTGTGGAGAATTGCATTTTGGCTGTTTGAATGTACTTTTTTTATTAGTCTTTTTATTTATTACTTTTTAAATGAAAGTACAATATTTTTTAGGGATATATAGCCATCCTTTACCTTTTATAAAGCTAGCAATCATTCTGGCAGCTTCGGCTCATCTAATATGTTTTAACCAGCTGCCATCTTGCTTTCAGGCTTGCTCTAAATATTTTAATGTGTTTAAAACATATACATTGAGGTCATGAATTCTGTATGCCACATTCACACCGGTGTTAAAAAAAAAGTCACTGCTCACTGAGCAATGAACATTGGCAGGCTGAGGCACCAAATGAGGACAATGAGAGTCTAGGACCACAGTTATAGAGAGCCGTGACTCAAGGACTGGTACCAACAACAAGGCAACATTAAAAACAGCAGAATGCAGCTTATTGACAAGAGCACACAAATCTCTTGGCAGAGAGCATCCGTCAAATAAAGTTATGAATGTAAATCTATGTTATTTATATAAATTAAATTGTATTTATCTGTTTTATATTATTTGTTTATAACAAATGTTTCAGTTCAGGATATTTTGTGAAACATTGACCATTTTGGTGTTGCATTAGTGGACTAAAACTTTAGTAAAGCTGGCTCTTGCTTTAGCTAAAAATGATGGAACAGTCAATTAAAAAGGATATGTACAAACTGTGCTCCTTCCCACAATCCAAACTCCATCACAAAATGATAGACAAGTCTGGGCATGCTGACATTAGTATATTGTGGCTCAATAATTTTAATGTGCCACTTCAATAAAAAATTGTACACCATTTTTAACAGTCAACACTGTAATTAAAACAGCGAATTACAAATGTGCACTGAAGTTATTCCAAAACATTTACAGTAAATAGAAACCCACTTCACTGTCATGCCAGGAAAGATATTTTGACACGCTTCTCCATTATTAAAATGTCCTGTGCCATGTCATAGTGTTATCCTCCATCAAATACTGGTTAATTAATATTTTCTTGTTCTTTATCCAGCATTTTTCCTCTTAAACAGAAGCTTGGAATGGAAATCTCAAAATAAAAAAGAAAAAGGCCTCCTGGTTTACCAGCTTGCCCTGAACACCTGAAGCAGTTCCTGTTGATGTAGCCTAAAGAATCTTCCAATGAAATAATTAAGTAAAGTTAAGTTTGGTTTATAGTGTCACCAGTCACAGGGTGATCAATATGCAACCGCTGTGGATCACCGTGTTATAAACAAAATGTAGACTTTTTAACATACATCAATTTAAACAAAATATAAGTCAAATTTTTTTTTATTTATATAAGAAATTAGTTCATTATGTTGTTGTATGTATTGAGGCAGTCCAGGTTTCCCAGAATGCTTAGAACACATCAGCGTAATCTGGCAACAAATTCAATCAGCAAAAAAGGAGAGGAAGGAGCTCCATGTGACATTCTTGGATTTTGCTAATGCATATAGTTCAGTGCCACATGAACTTCTTTGGGCAGCATTTGATTTTTTCAGCGTACCGATGACAGTAACAAATTTAGTGAAAGCCTACCTTGGAGATTTGTAATTTAGTTTTTCAACTTCAGAAATTAAGCAGTACATGGCAATGCCTAGAAGTTGGAATAATGGAAGGATGTACCATTTCTCCACTGGCTTTTACCATGGCAATGGAAGTAATTCTAAGGGCATCAAAATGGGTAGTGGGAGGAGAGCGCTTGGCTTCTGGAATGCGACTACCACCGGTTCGAGCATACATGACAACAATGACTACAACAGTAGCCTGCACTAATCAGTTATTGGGCAAATTAACCAATAACATTGAATGGGCACAAATGCAATTCAAGTCCACTAAATCAAGGAGCATCTCTATAATTAAAGGTAAAGTAGTAGACAAAAGGTTCTACATTAATGGTGAGGCAATATCAACAGTGTCCGAGAAGCCAGTGAAAAGTCTAAGGAGATGGTACGACGGGGATCTAAAGGACGCAGTTCATGTGGGAGATGTTAGACAACAAGCAGTGGAAGGGTTGAAGAGCATAGACAGCAGCACTTTACCAGGCAAACTGAAACTCTGGTGCTTTCAGTTTGGTCTACTGCCAAGACTGCTGTGGCCACTAACTGTGAACGAGGTTTCCTTGACAACAGTTGAGAAGCTGGAAGCTTTAATCAGTTCATACGTCAGGAAATGGTTGGGAGTTCCACACTGCCTCAGCAGAGTGGGACTTTATGGTAAAGGAATATTGCAGCTACCAATCTCTGCTCTAACCGAGGAGTTTAAGTATGCCAAAGTCTGACTGGAAATGACATTAGTAGATTCACGTGACAAATGCATAAGGGAGGCAGCACCTGTGTTGAAAACTGGAAGAAAATAGATGGCAAAGAAAGCTGTGGATGATGCTAAGGCTGCCCTTCGAATCGGAGATATTATGGGGCAAATACAGCATGGAAAAGGAGGCTTTGGTCTCAGTTCAGCTCCTACTACACTGCACAAGGCAACCCAGGCTCAACGGAGGAAGCTGGTAGTCAATGAGTTGCAAAAGTAGGAAGAGAGAATCACGTGTGTAAAGGCCGTTTCCCAGGCCAAGCAGGGAGAATGGATGAGATGGGAAAGTGTGGAACAACGCACGATCGGCTGGCAAGACCTATGGGCAATGGAACAGAGCAGGATCAGTTTCCTCATCAGATCAGCATATGATGTTCTCCCATCACCACAGAACCTACACCTCTGGGTGGGTGAGGATCCCTCATGTCCTTTGTGTTCATTACCTGCAACATTAAAGCACATTTTGACAGGATGTAAAGTGGGTCTTAGCCAAGGACGGTTTACTTGGTGCCATGACCAGATGCTTCAATGTTTGGCCTTAGCATTGGAAGACAAGCGTAACCTGACCAATAAGTTGCCACCTGTTCCATCAAAACATTACACACAAAAGACAATATTCCTCCGTCCAGGAGAGCAACCACCAACAAAAGGTGTTAAAATCAAGCCTCGCTCAGGACAACTGGAAGATGCTGGCAGATGTTGGTCAACGGCTTAACAACCACTAACCTTTGACCAGACATTGTCTTGTGGTCTGGATCAGCATGCCTTGTTCATCTAGTAGAGTTAACAGTGCCATGGGAAGATGCTGTGGATGAGGCGTATGAGAGGAAGAAACTTCAGTATGCTCAACTAGCTGCTGAAGCGGAACAGCAAGGATGGAGAGTTCGAGTTTACATAGTGGAGGTGGGTTGTCGAGGATTTGTGGCACACTCTACAACCCAGTTTCTCAGAGACATCGGGTTCAGTGGCCAAGAGTTGTGTCGCACAGTGAAGAACTTATCTGAAGCAGCAGAAAGGAGCAGCAACTGGCTATGGTTGAGACGGAAAGATTCTGGATGGGGATCTCAAGCACAATAGAAAGAAAGCAACGCTGATGTACAGGTAAGTAAGCTGGGCTGAGTTGAGTGGGGGATGGAGGGGGGTGATGCTGAGATGCCAGAATCACTGTTGAGTCCTCTTGAGGTGTCGTGGACTAGTCAACGAAACACTGAGGATGGATGGTGCCCACTTGAAGACCCCAGAGTGTACCCTACTTAGCTCAATCCAGATGGTTGTCATGCTGATGCACTGGGGAGACGGCACTGGGTTGATGCCTGGAGCCAGCATTACACTTCAGCAATCAACACCAGACAGAAGGATATCTACATCATCAGATGATAAACAACGCAAATGAATGGAGCTGCAGATGGATCACTTTAGTTAACTGCAAAGCTACATCTTAGTTGGTGCTTATCTTGGCTAGAGCCGAGCTCAAATCAGCATGAAGTTCAACATCTACTCTCATGTAATGGAAATCTTAATCCTAATAATTTTCTATGAGGGATCATATTTAAAATATATCCAGAATAAATGGGTACTATTGGAACAATCCATGATGCATGATTCCCACTTACGGTATTCTTGGCTCAGTTGGATAAGGACAATTTCCGCCATTTGTTAATGTAATTAAAGGATTCTGGCTTTGGTGTGCAAAACGTCATTGAAGGAGACATCAAAACAACAAAAACAAAAAAAAAGGAACAGTGAAGTCATGCTAGGTCCCTTTTACTGAAATACCATACTCAACTGATTATGATACAAATACCATATACAGCAGGAAGTCAGGTGTTGATGAAGACTAAGTTTGTGATTAGGATTAATAAACCAGCAAAACAGAAACATGTCCATTAATGTAAAATACATCAAAAAATACCAGCTAAGATTGACTATGATCTGTTGCTCAAGCAGAATCACTCAGTTCTATGTAAATGCTAATGTAAAACATAGTAGCACAACCACAACAGCAACAATAAGAAGAAATGTTTGATTATGATTATGTTTCTGTTAGAAAAAGAAGGAAGAGAAGAAGAAACTTAGTTGCCAGTATTAAGTTGTTTTAGTTTGTTTGCTCTCATTTGACTATAAAAGCTTTTCTATTAACATAGTCCCATGAAATGATAAACTTTTTGGACTATAGGTGTACTAAGATAGGCCAGTCGTAGAGCAAACATACCACATTTTTGTTGTGACACTTAGCAAAGTATACATTTTGTCATATGTACTAATAGAAAATATGTTAATGAAAAGAGCCGCAACATACTAATTGAATATTTATTGTGTCGTCTATTGTGAGAGTTGTGCGACATTGTTCAAATAAATAGCGGGAGTTGAGCTGTGGTTTGTTGCAGCAGAGGGTGCCCGAAGGATAACGTCTATACGTGCAAGGGTGCAAAAATCAAAATAACATTGTTTTTGTTAAATGTAAAAGTCATCTGTACAATGCAATCTGTTCCGACTTAATTTTACCTATTTTAATACTCTTATAAATATACAGTTGTTGTCAAATGTTTACATACCGCAATGGAAATGTATAATTTCTAGAAATTTCTCGAAAACAAAGAATTTTAGGAAAAATGCTAATTCAAGCTGAAAGCAAATTTTTGCAGCAATACAATGGAAAGACACCTAAACTGTATCTTATGTACATAATTTACAGCCACTCTAGTGAAGATTTAAAACATTTCATTCAGTTAGTAACAAATATCAGAAACAGGCAATAGTATATCTCTCTTAGACATTTTAAATACTGTTTTGAATTCCACCATTAACACCACTGTCTACTACAAACCAACTGATTCCCATTCATACCTGCAGTATGTCCTCACACCCTAAGGCTTGCTGTGACTCGATTCCCTATTCACAACTGCTAAGACTCAAACTTATTTGCAGTGGCGATCAAGATTTCTTTGCCAAAAGTGAGGAAATGTGTGTGTTTTTTGGAAATTGTGGCTTTCTGGACAATATCATCACTAAAGCTAAATCCAGCATTTCAAATATAAATAGAAAAAATGCTTTATATAATACAATGTACAACACACAGACGATAGAATCCCTCTGGTCCTCACTCATCACCCTACCAACAGAGAAACAGACAATTGTGCAAAGAAACTTTAAAATTTTACAACAAGACCCATCTACAGCACCTATTTTCAAGACTCCCCCCTTGATGTCATATAGAAGAGTCAAGAATGTAAGAGAATATGTGACACCCATCCTTCTGGGGAACCTTTGAAACGCACATATCCATGTAATAGACCACAATGTAATACCTGTAAATACATTCATTCTGAAACAGAGATTAGAGGCATTAAATCTTTATTCAACATTCATGAACACTTTACATGTACCTCTAAAGGCATAGTCTACTGCATTATCTGCAAGAAATGCAACACATTGTATATTGGGGAAACTAAAAGGCATTTAGCAGACCAGGTTGTAGGACACTTAAGAAGCATTTACATTAACATCACTGCATTTCCAATAGTCCGTCACTTCAACAGTGATGATGACACTGCTGAAGACATCATAGTCTGTGTGATCAATCAGTGCTATGGAACAAATGTTGCACGGAAATTCTCTCTGGGAACTTTGGAACTTCTGGGAATGAACATTCTATTCTAATAATCATGCAAGATAAGGATAATATAAAGCTTACACTAATACCATATTTGCCTTCATAGGATTTGCATATTTAGACCAAAACCATATTTGTATGATTTAATATTCCTTGCTGAAACTATTACTACAAGGGAATTGCAACACCAACCATGTACATAAAGTGTAAGAAATATGGTTTCCTTCAGACTTCAAAATATATGGATTCCAAAAGAAATGTAAGCCATTATATAAAATGGCTTCAAATATTTAAGTTAGCATAAACGTTACTATTATTATTATAGAGAACTGTAATTAAAATATTTTATTACAGTTCCCTGTAATATGTCCCAGATTTATAACCATAAAATTGGTGAATCAAATACTTCTCAAAATAAGTAGTGAGGTTACTTGTTTTAGGAAGTGGTCAGAAAGGCCATATTTGAAAAGATCACAGATACTGTGCTGACCAGTTTTTCAAATACACACATAAGATTATTCACAACTGCAAAACTGCTGTCAGTTGACATCTAAATAGCCTCTTACAACTTTTTATGTGCAGATACGTGTATACAGATTATCCCAGCAAGCTTTAGTATTAATCTAATATTATCACCTGAAAATGCCACTTGTGTAACAATATATAGAAAATGTGCCTCTCTTTCTAGTTTCACTCCTACAGTGCTTAGTGTTTTGACGTGGAGCTAGAAATGAAGTGCCAATAGATGACACCTGCCATAATAAGTCAGATTTTCCATAACGGATACCCTGTAGTATTATGTAATTAGCACTATTATAACTGAGACAAACACCACTGTGGCTTCCCATTCTCCCTCCAAAGTATCCTGTATTAAATGCCTGAGCTGTTACTCATGCACTTATATTTTCCTTCCAAGGTGTTTGCTGGAGAAAAAGATTTAATTGCAGAGGAAGAGAAAGGTAGATGCTTCATTAAGGGAAACACCATTTACTGCTGTGTTTGTTTTAATGATATCGCTGTAAAGATGTTTAGATAATTGCTTGGAAAAATTTGTGTTTAACAAAGACTAATCTTTCTGGGTTAAATGTCAGATTGTTCATCTTAAACTGATACTGGATAAATTAGCCTTTTTGAAAGATGAAAGCTAAATTAGACCATATAATTGACTTTACTATAGTTGACGATCATCCCTAAAATTCAAGAACAATGCAGTAGTTTGGAGAATGCCATACAGTGGCATTGCATCAGTATCATAGGCAGAATTGTTGCAAACTTCAACTATATTAACTAAAATTTAGCTTCTCAGAGCCCTAGCATTCCAAATTGTCATTAGAATAATTCCTTCAATGAGGAAAATGCACCTAGAAATAAAAAATCAATGACATTCGATTTGGGCCTTTTAAGATGTCTTATGTCGTTTCTGTGTTGCTTTATAATTGCAAATTAGCATATGATGAGTTGAAGCAAGAGTTTTGAAGAATCGAGTCCCTAATTGAAACATGGAATAAAGAAACGTTTTAGTCCACAAATGACTCATATTCTCCGAAACTGAATCATTAGTATAGCAATGCTTTATTTTTTTTGTAAAAGTAAAGAAACAGAATTAAATCAAATCACAGTTAAAATAATGCTATAGTGAGTATCTACCCATTAGTGTCACAGAGGGAAACATTTCCAAGTTGATGCAGTCAACATATGAGATGATATGAAATAAGTTAGCTTAGTTCCTCATATCTTTTGAACCCTTTAATACAATGTCCTTAGCGTTTATCTCTCTCTAACCTACCTATCTCTCATTAGTAATGTGTCTTAGTAAAAGTGCCCAGTCCTTCAGAATGCCATTGTTTCTACAGCTGGACTGTATATATCAATACAAGAACTGTGTACTTCACTCACCGGACCTTGAACTTGTTATTGTTGACTGACTCTATTTGGTGAGTTTTAAACCCTGGCTTCTTCCCATCTAAAACATGTCTTATCACATGATGCTATGGACTGTTATCAGATGGCCTTGTGCCCTTATAAAAATACAGCCACTATCAGGCATAGGCAGACCTTAATCTGGCAATGCTGTTATACAACAAAAATAAACACAACATGCAGGGAATCTTAATAAACTTAAGGAATTCATAAGCATGGCTTTCATTCCAAGTGGAGCACAATATCTCAGTTGCATATTTAAACCACAAAGCACCAGCTGAACTGTTTTTTATAGACTTCATAGGATCAATACTTTTATAGTGCTAAAAATATAATTTTGTGCTCAACCAGACTTTAATATTGACCATTGGATTTTAACTGTATTAGTATTTTAATAATAGACAGATAAACATGTGTATTACCCTATACCCAAATGTTTAGTAAGGTATATTTTCAGTTAGTTTGCTGTATTACCATGTTATCCCTACACTTATGAATTTACAAACATGTACCATACCTTTTTAAGCTTTACCTTGCTTGTCTGTCCTTTACCATTATGGTTTACTACATTTTGTTGTGAAACCTGTTTAAGTCCTTTAAAACCTTTTTAACCCACTTTAAAAAAGAAACCCTATAAAATGTGTGATTGTATTTATTTATTTATTTTTTTTAGAAGTCCACAGAACTGCATGCATAATACAACATTAGAGTTGCAATATGATAATGTCATTCTGAACCAGTCCATCTAGTTCTTGCTGCTTTTACAACACAGTAAATATAACTGTCTTATACGCATCTGTACAGCAAACAAGACTTAAACACAGGAAGGTGATGTAATTTGCCTGCAGGGATAACCATTAAGGCAGTGACTGAACGGTGGCTCAAACACTCTCCACTCAGTTTTTATAATGACACTGACTTTATGGGGTGGGGTGGGGTGGGGTGGGGTGGGGGGGGCTGCAATAAGTCATTCAGTCATGGTAGCACTGACACTTAAAAAATAATTGTTTAACCTCAATAGCAAGTTTTCCTGTATGCCAATCACAATACTATTTGCAACATACAACTTTGGGCATACTGTATAGACCTTTAATGTGCATACAGCTTACTTTCATTTTGTTAAATGTTATAAAAAATAAAAAATAAAACTGAGTTTCGTTTGGTTTTGTGATATGTGCAGTTACAAAAAAAACAAAAAAAAAAAAAAAAAAAAAAAAACAGGTGCTTTGCAGGTTTGGGTAATAACGAGGGCAGTATAAATGATGGGATTTTATTGAACAAAATTACAGATAATTAATTTAACTACAGCTGATATTCCCTGGGAGAGGATTTTGTTTCCTTTAAAGAAATGACCAAAGAGCACTGCGTCTCCGGCATTTTGATTTATTCTTCCTCTTGGAGTCACAAAATGGGAACCAACTTGTTTATAATAAATAACTTCATTAGGTTCACATAGCAGGTGAGAGTTGCTTCAAATCCATTTACTTGCTTTCAGACAAATATTTCCATTTAAGGAGCTGAGGTTGAGTACAGCCATGCTGAGACTACTCTGTCAAGTTTTTTGCTGTGATAAGGCCGGGAGCAGGAAGTTGTGAGAGGTCAGGAAGGAAGTGCTGTCAGGCCTGAGAGGGGAGCACAGCAGCTGGGGGTGAACGGGGACTCTGCTGGTAAAAACAAGAAAAAAAAAGTCATAGGCAATTTCATTTTCTTTTTTGTTTTACTTCAAAATACACTATAATTTGATAGAGTGAATACAGTCATAGAATGAATTTATCATTCCCCTCAGGCACTTGCTCCTCGATGTTGACAAGCTTGTCTTTGGCAATTCACTGTGACCCTGGGTTTACTTAAAGAAATGAATGGAATACTAAATTTGGTCTGGGTGGCTTTCTGGCTTAAGTTTATGATGGCCTGCATCCAAATGTCACCTGTTTCCCAACATTGGCTATGAAGGGGAAATTCTGAAATGCCAGTCTGCACTTAATACAAAAACTCATATAGATTTTTAAGATGAAGCCAACTTTTCACTACAAATATATGTAAATAAATATGGTAATACATTATAAAGAAAATGGGATATGTTGTATACTTTCTTGTGCATTTATGGTAACCTTGATTTCTGTAGAAAATGTCTACTTAATGTATTTGTTTTGAGGTATTTGTAAAATTACTGTTTACTGGTGTACCAATATATCTGCAACTGTTTAACCTCTTCACACTACAATGCAATTTAAATCATTTTATGGAGAAAACTAAGACCAATTTTTCCATCATGTTTTGTGACTTAAACAGTTGGCTTTCACACAAACTGCATATTAATATACACACTGACACCTTTTTCTTATTCCACTCATGCATTTAAATCTTCCACAGTAAATAACCAGGCAATAGAAAACTCTTCATATCAGTTTGTTTATAAACACCAGCAGATTTTAATACATTGAAGCTGGATGGGATAGTGTGGGCAATTATTGAGATTTTGAAACTCTTGCTTGATGAAGTCAGGAATGTGTAACATTCATGTAAAGCCTAAACAAAATAATATTAGGATTTTAAAGTGGAACACCTCTATTGAAAAGAGGAAATCATACAAAATGTGAGATTCAAAATTTGGAAGAAAATTGCAGGCAGGCAAACAAACAGGTGAATTTAAACATTTATTTAAGAGAGAGTTCCAGAGAGATTACAAATGTGAAACAAACTGAAGATTTATGGTCAAAGCAAGCAATACAGTACTGCTGTTGTATGAATTAAATGGCCACAATGAGATGCTTTTCTTTATAAATGTTACATTAGTACATTAGTGTACACCAGTCTTCCATTTTGTTTCCTTTTTGGTTTTTCTTTGTTTGTTTTTTTATTTAGCTAAAGGGGATTTCACTATGTTGATCATTTAATCAGTAGATTGTGCTAAGCTTCAAAACTCAGTGGATGGGTTTTAGTTGGGGAGGTGTAGTAGAGATTTAAAGCCATTAGCTGGGCAGGGTGATGCTTGTCTGCTTTTTCGACAGACAATGCTCACCAAAACCTTTTTCAAAATCATTTTGGGGTTTCATTTATCTCAAATACTGTAGTTGTTAACATTTTATTTAGAAAAAAAAAAATGTATGTTATACTTACTTATTGCTATTACGTCAAAGTGGAATTTTCAAGATTTATTTCAATTGCCATTTTTAAAGGAAAAGATAACTATTGATATTACAAAATTGTTAACAAACAACTAAAGCATCTGTTGTTATTTCTTTCATAAATGTCACTTTAGAGTGGCAGCCGCAAGTGGGTGTAAAACGGTTCACAACATCATGTGACTAGTTTTGTAAAATTACTGGTACCTTTAGATTTTAAATTAATATGATTCATCATGTGATTTCTTAAAATAAGATGCTTTATAGTGGTTCTGAATGCCTATGGATGGATTCACCGTATTCGATTGATTTAAACAGTAGAGGGTCTAAACATTAACAGCTTAGATCTTCAAAATAAGACAGTTTGTGGAGCATGGCAATGAAACCCAGCATCCCTACCAGAGCCTGTTAGCCACTTCAGAATATTTCTGCACCCTATATTGCCATATCATTTTTTTTCAGGGATTTTAGTAAATAGTGAAGGTGCCAGCATTTGGACAGAGTGTAGCATCTTAGTTCTACAAACAATATCTACAATTTGTGGAATTTAGTAAAGTTTGAAGAAATAATCGATAGATAATGATTTGGAAAACAACACATTCCTCACAGCCTTTATGCATTCCAGTTGAGCATTATCTCAGGTAAATGTCTGTCTCTGTCTGATCTCTGCCTCGCTCCAGGCTGTTTGGCTCAGGGTGGGTCTAATCTGGCCTTTAACATGCCATCAGTGGATTTGAGTATTTCCTCATTAAAAGGGTGTGCTGAAGGCCTTAAATCCCTCTGACAAGGAAAAGGTTTCTGGAATTCTGTCAGCTGATACTGCCTCATAGTATCAAATATTCAGATTGAATGTTGGCACATTTGTTTTCACTTACAACTTTTGAAGCATGTCATTATATGAGGTGCATTTGCATTGAAATATTCTTTGCTTTGAAATACTCAATTGGAGTTTTCTTTTGGTAAATCAGTAATGTGTTTCACCCCTGTTAATGTGACAAATGAGTGCAAGGGAGATGAGAATGAAACCAAATAAAATAAGAAACTTATATTTTATGCACTCCTATTTGATGTGTCTTTTTATAATACTAATAATAATAATAATAATAATAATAATAATAATAATAATAATAATATGAGAAGTCTATCTATATCTTTACATGTATAACAAATGAGTCTCATTGAAATCTTTGCCAAAGCAATTATTGTTTCTTTTTAGTACTTCTATATTTTCATTAAATGAGTCAATTATAGTAAGAAAAAAAAATGTATGCAGATTTTAAAAAAGATGTCAGGCTCAATTAATCTAAACAGCAGCAGATTTAAATACTGTCCCTGTTAAATAATTAAAATAGCTCACTTTGAAATTCAAACATCTAACAGTTCCTGTGAGTCTCTTTAGTGTGTGGACCTGATTAGCACTTTGGTTAATGAAATGGACCCTGTTATCTTCACATGTATTGTAAAGAAATTGAAATCGAAGTTCAATTTTGCATTAGAATATAATTCTTTGGTGTCTGTTTACTATTTTAAGTTGGCTATTTGTACACTAGACTAATCAGACTGTACTGTACACCGTGATGACAATGTAGTGTGTTTGTATTGCCTAGATTTAAAGTTGTTTTAACTAAATGGACACAACAGATTCCTCTACTATGGTTTTCCATAATGTTCCTCTTTGAATCCACATAGGCATAACATAGATTGTTCTTCCAAATTATGTTTTTATTATGCTCCTAACGTTTTATGCTTAAAAGGTTAAATTAGAATGGGTAACTAATACTATCTGTTTTACTAAGAACTCTGTTCATACCGTTTATGTTTAAGATAAATCCTCTGCAAAAGCCAACACTAAAACTTGGTACTAAACTTTAAAATATCAAGGGCCCCTCCTAGTGGCAGATAGACTGCATTAAAAGTTTATCACAAACAGTGCAGGAATGTTAATGTGTAGTGTGTAAGGTGTCTCTTATTGTATTAGAGATGTCATGCAAAAGGAATGACTAGAGTGGTCACTATAGACAAATTCCCCTTCTAAACTTTGATACACTAATGTTACCTAAGAGCTTCATCTAATAAGAATTGTTCTTAATGCATGGACAGGCTATTTTGTTTATGTATTTAAAAAAAAAAGAAATAATCCAATTTTATTTGATAGAATAAAGGAAAATGTTTACTTGCTATTTATTAAATTGTGATATGATATTTCAATGCATTATGTAATCAGTTTAAATAAATAAATACAGTTTTGTCTGCATTACATATTATATGAATACAGAGGCTTATTTTCCCACCATTTCCACCTTTCTGCCTTTAGATATTAGTTCCTGTGTACATTATTTACTCAGTTGTGTTTCACATGACAAAAACAGGAACATTGTCAGGTTGGCTTTTGGCAACAAAGCAAACCTTAATTTCTTTATAAACAGAACCGCTCCTCGCTTTAAAGATGCCTGACACAAACTAACAAAAAAATCACGTAGCTTTATTAAAAAAAATGAGTCATTCACAAATCCGATTCTATTTATCCTATTCTTTGGTAGAACAATACAGAACCCTACTAGGAAGACTTGGAATAAACCTTGACATGCTTATAGTTCATTTTAATTGATGTTATATTTAAGAGTTCAGCGTACTGTAGACTGCCAATTATTGTTCAGCAACTTGGTCTCATCTATTCTTATGATATGTCAAGTTAATGTAGTTCTTTGTAACAGTTTTATTTCAAACGGGTGAGAAAATAGCATTTCCTCTGCTCTCACCCTGACTTTTCTTCCAATCATTTCCTTTTAAAGGAGCACTTTTATATGTGAAATAA
This sequence comes from Polyodon spathula, assembly GCF_017654505.1. Classification (NCBI taxonomy): domain Eukaryota; kingdom Metazoa; phylum Chordata; class Actinopteri; order Acipenseriformes; family Polyodontidae; genus Polyodon; species Polyodon spathula. The sequence continues at coordinate 28,863,871 of NC_054537.1, read as the reverse complement.
ATCCACAATTTAAAGGAAACCCTGATACACTACATTAATTTCTGTTTTTCTTCCTGTGCTGTAAAGGAGGTAGAATGATAGAATGAGTCAAAAATACAAATGAATTTAATATCACTGTAAAATTAAACAGGGTTTTTTTTTTTCTTTTTGACAACGTAGTAATAACAGAAAGGTTTTAGAAACCGAACTGCAATTGATTGCATAAAACCCCATATATATATATATATACATATATATACACACACACACACATATCCGTCCATGCATCAAATGTGCAGTTGAGCTACTTAAAAGTTTATCCTAACCACAAATTCCATAAAAGTGAATTGTTCAATAGTTTGAGTGTAAAATTGTGAAAATCCTTTTTATGATTCAGTTTCCTGATTTATTTCTTCTGGATGGCTAAGAGTTCTTCATTGTGAAATCCACTGTTGCTGTTGTTGCAACTATGCCTGGCGTGGGTTGCCATGACAATGGTAGAGAGACGGGTTTGAGCATTCCATAGAATGTATTCTGATGAGCATTGTTTTACAGCAAAACGTCATCCTGCTGCTAAGCTGGCTACTGCTATCAGGTGTGAGGTGTCCACCCTGCTAAAAACTAAGCAATAAACAAATATAAACGTATTGAATTAGAATGGGGGCGACTCCATGGGCCCTGTCGTTCACATGCTGTGTCAACGCTGAAATACAATAGGAGGCTGGCATCTAGCTGCACATTCAGTCGTCCTTGGCTTCTTTCCCTTGGAAGCAATATAAAGTGATGAAAAAACAACTTTGCTTTGTAATTGGAATAGACTGGGAAGGGCCAGTATCCACCTCATTTCACCTATTTAAAAGTTGGCTGTTATTTTGCATTCAAAGTTACAAAATAACTAAAGATATAAGATTCAGAAATTCAATTTATTGTGTTACCTAATTATGATGTTTCTGTTACAATTTATAAAAAAAAATAAAAAAAAACAAACAAAACAAAACAAAAAAAACATGAAAAATGTTTAGTTGATTCCAAGTAGCTTCCTTCAACTGTATGTTCTTAAATCATCAGTTCTTAATGGATCCAACTAAGGTATACCATTCCTACACCACCTGTCTCTTCTGCCTTTCCTTAGTCTCCACTCTTAGTTCCTCTAAAATATGAACCCATCAACATCTAGCTAGAAAGTTCCTTGCAGATTATATGTAGCATAGAAAATATGATACAAACAATAAAATATATTTTAAGATGGTTGTTGTATTTACGTTTGATTTTATATGTATGTGAACTATGAAAATAAATGTACAATGCTGGTACAATAAAAGCAGTATATGTCAGCTGATGACAAATATATTGTAGGTGTATTGAGTGCTTTCAAAATGACATTATTTGGCAAATGCGTAAAAAGAACAGTAATGTTCTGTACTTTCTAGGATGGTCATTCTTTTAACAGAAAACTATACAGCAACGTGAAGTGGTCCCCACCTTAGGGTGGGTAGCTTCCTCATATATGCAGTCACAGGAAGAAGGTGGACAGAAAGTTTTAGAAAGCTTTGAGACTTTAAAGACTATCGAAAGTTTGGAGTGGACCCCACTAAGTAATCTCTAGGGTGAAGCTTGGTATGCACAGCTTACCCTAGTCATTTTTAAAAGTGTCACCATGCCAACACAGGGCACTACAGCCAAGTAATTGCCGATGACATGCAAGGAGTATTCTTTCAGATTTGCCTTCCTGCCTTTCTATAAGAAAAATAAACCGCAGCTGCGACTCAACAAACACCACAGGAAAAAAAACAAAACTTGTTGGCTGCTGATAGAATTTGAAGTTTATAAACAGCAAACACATAAAAGTTGAAAGCATGTTGTTCCTACAGCTTCTGTCAGATCAGTGGAAATGAGGGCAAGACCCCCAGAACAAGGAATTACACTGTACCCTCTGAATTAGACAGTCAGGAATCACTTACATTCTGAGAGCTAAATATAGAGGGGAGTCATTTAAACTGAAGGTTTCCAATCAAAGTTTCTAGTTTTATGTTGTGGTAATTTATTTTTACTTTTTTTTAATTTTTTTTTTTTACATTTGTCTAATTAATAAGACTCAACGGGAGTTACTTACAAACATTTTGACCCAGTGTAAACATTCCACATTTCTTTTTTTTTTTTTTTAAATAATATTTGAAATGTTAAAAAATTGAAAGAAACAATACATTGCACAGAGGAGCCTGAATGGTTTATTTTTCTTTTCATGTATTTTTATATTTTTTTTTTAAATCTGTCGCTCACCGGGATAACCCTCTTGTGTGGGTAACTCCAGTGGAAAGCTAGACATTTAAGAGTTACTTTGCAGTGGAGAAATAATTTGGTGTATGTGGCACACTTTTTATTCGCTTATATATATATACTTCTGAACCCTACTGAACCCTACCCTACCCTAATACATTTTTCCGCTTGATAAAAAAAACAACAACAAAAAAACCCCACGACAAAAGCCAGTATTTCGGCTTATATGCTATATATATATATATATATATATATATATATATATATATATATATATATATATATATACTACTATTTTGCAAACATTTAAAATGTATAGTTATGGTTCAATTGTCTTGTTTTAGCTGAAAAAATGCATTTTAGGAAAATATAAGTTAATGCAATAAACAGATTGGATTATACATTATTAACTGGCAATAAACTACTTACTACAGTGATGCTGGAGCTACAGTTACAGGTGAGCTGGTTTACAGCAAGGTTTTTAGTACCTCTTTGTCCCAATGGTGCAGATTTCACTGCTGTTGAACAGCTTGTGCTTTTATCGTAGAAATGAAAGACTGAAGGCTCAGGGCTCACGTATAGTGGCATGTTCCCTTGTCTGGAATTTTATCATCCCTGTTGGCAGAGAAGAGGCTGAATTTCCTGCTTCCGGTTGGAATTGTATTCAGCATGCTGTGTAATAATAGATCACATCCCACTAATCCATAAAGAAAGGCACCTACTGCATATTACAGTACAAACCTTGAGTGGGTTAGCACTGCACGGACATCACTGAATCAAAGTACCTAAAACAGTTCTCTCTCTCTGTCTTTTATTTTTTTTTATTAATGCATGCAGACTAAAGTGACCATTTCCTTAATGAACAATAAAGATAATTTTATTAACAGCATTCACAAATCTATTCTTTCATCATTATTAGTTTTTGTCATTAGTGTCTTTAGCTTAGAGGTTTGTTTTTTGGTTTGCTACACTATAACTTTCCCTTGCACCAGTCTTAATTTATTTATTTAGATTTTGTTTCTTTGGAATCAGACTTGCAGATCTAGTCTTCTCAAACCCAATTAAGGTAACAACCCATTATTAACCAAAATCCAATTACAAGTCAGCCTGTTAACGCAGAGCATTGCTATTGTTTGCAGCGCACTGAAGTGCATTACACTACAATGCTTGCTCCTGATAAAGTTACAGTCAGGGCTGATGATAAGCTGAGAAAGAAGCCCTGCTGTCAGCAGGGTGGCCTGAACTGTATTGCCTGGCTTAACTCTGCTGAGTCTGTTACAGCAGGTGTTAAATTCATCAGCTAAAAAACAAACTGACAGGTTTTAAGTACAGACCTGCACGGTTAGAACAGACAAGTATCTTTTCATGTAGCCTTGTCCTTGGCTAACAGACTGTATGGAAATGTGTTTGTCATTTCTGCATTGTTTAGGCCCCGTATTCTCTCAGACAACAAATACAGAGAACTGTTGAAAGCTAGACAAGGAAAGCTGGAGGAGAAGCATAATATCAATTGGATTTTACATGCAATCATTTACAGACACTGCTCTCTAACTATGACTCCTCACAATATATACTGAGGTTGGGCAACATCAAAATGGCTGCAGGTGGTTTCACATTTCTAAATAACATATATTATATGAGAATAAATCTCAGTGGTAAGCACAGTCAGATCAATCAAATACTGATCGTGTTATGCTAAAAAAAATTATGAGAGTTATATTTTAAAAACACTTTAGTTGTAATACAGTTGTTGGACAAAAAAAAAAAAAAAAAAAAACGTTCCTTGAAAAACTTAACAAATTTTGCAAATGAAATGTCTGCTGATAGTTGAAAAGAGCTTCTACCATTAGCCAAGGCTAATGGTAGAAGCTCCTTTTTTTAAAATACTACCATTGTTTGCAGTATTCTGTAGTAAATATATGAAATATACTGTAGTTCATTGTGGTAAGTACTACAAGGTGGTATGACAAAATGTAATATGGCTATAAATTGAATGCAAAATCCTACAGTAATTATTACAGTTTACACATATATTTCTTTTTGTAAATGCATTTAGAAAATACTGCATTGAACTACAGTGATCATAGCTGCTGCTGCAGCACACTATAGCCACCTCAAAAACTGGTCAAATAAAAGCAGCTTTTGAAGGTGTTTTTGTAAGTTGTGTTGTATAAAGTATAATGTGAAGAATAGAAATAAGCCCTGTGGAGGGCTTGACATTAACAAATCATGAAAATGAAGCTTTGTACTGCAGCTGCATCACTGACGAGTTAAAATCCCTTGATGTATCTTCAATCGAGCAGGGAAATCCTACATTCTATCTGTTAAAATAATTAAGCCAGTGTCCTAGATTTAATCTTCAAAACTGGCGATTTGACACAGTCACCGCCGTTTTCTAGTGCAGACAGGAAAGCAACTGACGTTGTTACAAAACATAATTGCGTAAGTATTTCAGTAAATGGTAACCAGGCTCATATATCCCCAGGATAATTATTAAACCTGACAATTGGAGAGTAGGACAGGTGCCAGAATCAGTTTTCTGCATTAGCCTACACTGTGAAATAAACAGAAGTAGCAGATAGGATTACACATCGTGCAATAAACAGTAGAGTTGCTTTTCAATGTTTTTTTTTTTTTTTTTTTTTTATATTTTCAGTAAGAAAACACAATCTTTAAATAGACTATTTAATGATATACTATTTTAATGAAAGATGTCACCCACTGTTGCACTGAACTGTCTGTATACAATTGAAAGTTTGTTGTTGTTCATTAAACATTTTCACAAATATTGTGTAATCATTAATAAAACACATATCTTTTACAGTAAAAAAAAAAATTTTTTTATATATATATATATATATATATATATATATATATATATATATATATATATTGTTACACTAGTTGTTACACTAGTAGTGTTTTCTAATAGTATAACAACCTTGACTTGCTTAAAGAAGGAAAAACATTGAGTGAATTAGCTTGTATCACTTGATTTTCAAGGTGTGGTATCCAAAGCATAATCAACAGGCCTGGCAGAAGGCACAGGTGTCGTTCTCCATCCATCCAACAGGCTAAAGCACCTTTGTCCATTGTTCCATAGTCGAATTTATTTGTTCTTGTGCATATTTTATCCTTTTAGTTTTGTTCCCCTTTCTTAACAGAGGTATTCTTACTGCAACACATCCTTTAAGCCCTGATTTCAAGAGTGACCCTCGTACTTCTATTGATGGACAACAACACCTGTGCCTTCTGCCGGTTCTGTTGTCAATTCAACGCTTGTCTTCTTTTTACCTGTGTTTAACTTTTGCACATATATATATATATATATATATATATATATATATATATATATATATATATATATATATATATATATATATATATATATATATATATATATATATATATATATATATATATATATATATATATATATATATATATATATATATATATATATATATATATATATATATATATATATATATATATATATATTTGTATCTATATATAAAAAATATATATTATATATATCTTGACGGAATTGTACCTTTAATATGTCTTGACCATGTTTGTTGACTGGTTAATACAGGCTTCATTGTGTAACAGTTTCAAATTATATCATGTCATATTGAGATTTTGTCATTAACCCTTTCACTTTTTGAAACAAATATTTGTTTTACTTGATGCAATTGTTTACATTTCCATTGCGAGTTATGTATTTGTGTGGTATTGATATGCATTAGTTATTTTTTTTATAAAAGGCTTTACTGTACTTTTCTGAGAGGAATAAAACAAGTGTAAAGGAATAACTCGATCAAGAAACAACTTGGTCACAAGAATGAACAGTTTATTATTCTTACTGTAGTAGATTCTGTAGTAGTTTCGAGAAATTCTACTTTGCATTTCTATAACAGTTCTCTTTATTATACATTTCATTATAAAAAATATATATACCTTTATGAACATTCATGCCATTTCTTAATATATTTCCTCAAACTATCCACCCCTTACTGTTCCACCACATTGTTTCAATGCTGCTCCTATGTGTAGAAGAGCTGTATATGATTCTAATGACAGCTCATTGTTTTACAAATCCTACCCTCAACAATGCTCTATTGTGCAGGCTACCAATATCAGTATAATAAATAGCAGGTCTTTGCTCCCCTTCATTTTCAGTTTCACTCAGATGGATACACCTGACAGGGACTGGATCAGAAATGCTACTGAGGATTCTGCTGCGATTTCTGATCATGGAATGTTCAATTATTTTCAAAGATTTTTTTTTTTCTTTTCTGGAATTAATGTCAATTAATTGGTAAGATTCTGACACGCAAACATATGCATTTCAAAATGGATTTTAAGGGTTACAACCAGGTAGGTTAGAGTAAGTGCATATGTTTATAATTATAACTCCAAGTTTGGATATATTAGAATAATTGCATTATAAATTAGACCATGCTAACTTACTTCACCTTCTTAAGACAAAAATGATATACTAAGACATACATTATTTGATGCCTCAAAGTAAAAAATACCTTCAATCCCTGTTATCACAGGGGACATTTATTTTGTGAAATGGAATTAATAAGTGTGAAATGTTATGTATGTTTTATTTATATATGAATTTAAGAATACTAAGAAAGAATGACACAGAAACGATATTTTACCTGTTGTAACAGAATTGAGAGTACTGTGTTTAAACACAATGGCAAGCCTATCAATTGTATTGTCTGTTCTAATCTAGAGGTATAGTGAAGCATTGTCTTAGGAAAAGTGTGAATCAAGTTATATATCTACTATGTGTACCTAGTCTAAGCCTGTGACCTGCACCCTGATAAAGTAGTGTTTCTGCACTGTAAGCAGCGGCACCACAGGAATCCTTACAGACACCATTATATTCCATTGCTACTGTTAGGCCTCTGCTTAATACAATGTTTACTAATACCTGCTTGAACAAACACAGGGCCTAACCTCCCTATGGGGCCTGCTCTAAATGGGGCTGCCTGATTGTATTTTGTCTTTTCCATGCTCCTGTAGGGTTATCCCTGGTCTGACTGAGAGCTCCTCCCTTAGATCCAGTAATACTGTACACAGGCTTGATGCCTTCACACTTGTTAATAGACACATCAGTGGAACACAATGGTGGTCTCCACCTCCTTAAGTCAGACTCCGCTGTAAGAATGTTATTATATTCAGATTTTTCAAACATGGAGGACAAGATGTGATTGTATGGAGACAACGACATTGTGACATGATTAATTAAGAAGTCTAAATATCCAACATGATATAAAATAATTTCAACAAGTTTAATGACTAATTCAATGTAACTATGAAAATTTATATTGTTTTCTACATATCATGCACAATTTGCATGCACTCCAAAACTAAGAAGTATGTTTATAATTGCGAGGAATTTCAGTGAAAAGTTAGTAATAAAATGTTTTTTTCTTCTTAATTGTAGTGTTTTTTGTTTTTTTTTCTCCCTGAAACAATCGTATTTTTTTATACCAATTCAATGTATACTTTGGTCTATATTGTTAACTTGACGCAAAAGGCAAACCAATAAAGTATAAACTAACCAAAAACATTCTACATGTACAAAATATCCAAGTTAGAATAATTGGATAAAATGGGCTTGATTAGAAAAAAAATAGCATATATGAAACAGGATCCTAGTTCTTTCAACAACTAGGCTCTGCTGACTTCCCAGTTTTCTGTTGTATTTTATCCAAAACTAGGCTTAACTGCTGCCACTCCATCAACTCCTCTTGAAAAATAAATAAATAAAAAATAAGATTTTAGGTGTTACAGAGCTCTTTGAATTGCCTCGTTCATCACAATCTCTATAATGAAGCCAGGCTTTAAAAAGATTCATCCGGCATTTACTTTATGATTTGCTATTTTAATAAAACATATTGTGAAAGATAAGTAATATAAATTACCGGAATCTGAGTAAAATGGCGATGAATCGGTTGGGATAGTACTGGTTTTTTTTTTATCTTGTTTAGGGAGACATGGAAGTTGCTCCAGACATAATTTTAATTTGCTGAAAATAACTACCAGAAATCTACATTACAGAAAAAAAACAGAGGGACATTATCTGATTGTTCTTCTAATTCATATCTCTATAGAATACAATATCCCTTATCCAAACCCTGACCTAAACCTCCCCAACATCTTCCACTTGTATTATATATGATGGGCATAAACTCTCCTTTATCCAAATGCCTGTTTATATGAACTTAAATTGTTATTTATCTGGAGCAGTTAGGATAAAAATAGCTCTGACTTACTTCACTCATTTAAGACAATAAAGATATATGGTATACTTGTAATATTCTGACTATTCTTCTTAGGAGTTTGAGACATTGAAACAACAGGAAGTGAAATACAGATGAAAATCCTGCAAAAAATCTAGCATTTCCTTTATTGATTTTGAAGATACCAATAAGAATATCAGAATATTCCATTATTATCTATTCACTTTTCAAATGCAAATCATGATTATTCAAAGTATAGCACATTTTCTACTTTTTCTTAAAAATAAAAGTATGTCAATGTACGAACACTTATCTGCAAATTGTATTTCAATGTTGTGCTTGCGCATACATATTGTTTGCAGTAAGATAAAAAAAATAATTAAAAGCAATTGAAATTGAAAAGCTTGGGACATTTTTGTCACTGAGGAAACAATACAGGACCTGGATGTTTAAATTGCAAGGTGTATATTAATAACTTAAAAAAATGCTGACAATTTATAATAGCAACATCTTACTATTCTTAGATCCCCATACCTCCCTGTTATTAATAAATCAATACCTCACATAGCTGATAAATAGTTTTTCAAAACCAGGGGTTCGCTTTTGACTTGTAAATCATCCATTGGAATGTGCATAGGTGTGTTGATTCAAATTATATATCTCATACCTCTGATTTCAAGTTATGTGAGATCGGTAAAGAAGAATTTAAAGAACAGTTTGTAATAGTGTTTTCAAACACAGCATACAGGAAATCGATAGCACCAGATTCCATGGAAACTTTAAGCAAAAGATCAATCCTTCCCTTTGTTGATTTTCATTGTCAAAGTTTTAATAATATCCTCTGCATAATATTGCATTCCTTGTGGGGCTACATTTTTAACTATTTTAGTGCAGGGACACAGTTATGATAGTTATTTGATATTGATTTTTTAACATCCTTATTTGGAATGGTTTCTTAAACAATGGCTCTTCTTAACCAAACTGTTTCAAACGCCAAACTACCAGAGAAGGTCAAATATTTTTTCTAGTTTCCTTAAACAATTGGAAAAAAGGTGTACTCATCTAGTACAATCTAATAAACCAACTGGTTGAATTATTTTTAATCTTTTTTTTCTGTAGATAACTATTTTATTCAAATGATTTTAATACTGATATGTTATTTTGCTAGATTTTATTTTTCACTTACATACCTTCACCTCTGTTGGTGAAAAATACATACATACATACATACATACATACATATGGAAGGCCCAACTTTTTACAAATATTTTTAGGAACCTTTAGAAATGGTGTGATTAAACTATACATTTGCAATGATTCAGTATCTGCACTTTTGTGCCTCTAAATCTCACAAAATCCCTTAGATTGATATTGCATTGTCTTTCCCCCCATGCCAAAGTCAGCATAAAAATTTAATTTATTGAAGCAAATGTGAATGGAGACTAGCAAGAATGTTTTCCGCAAGACTAAAAGACTCTGTTAGCAATTACATCATACAGCAAACAGCAAAGAAACATCAGCGGCTGTTTTGAAGAGCTGTACCAACAAAGCAAATTATAGCTAATGGTATTAGTATATTCAAGGAGATTTTAAAACAAATCTTGTGTATTAATATTGTTGTATTTTATATTTAAAGAATGCTGGGGCTCATGGTGGATTGTCAGCTCTGGAGTCTGAAGTGTGGTCTGGCTCACCCCAGAGCATGGATAGCAAAAGCACTGAAATATGTCTCAAGTCTGTCCTGGAGCTACCACTCTTTAGGGCAGATTGGCACTCTGGTCCGAATCCAGACGTTTTGTTTGCTACAATTTGCTTTGTCTTTGCAATGGTGAAAGACGATGTTTGGCTCTGCTAATACAGACATTTGTTTAATAGCTAAAAAGAAATATCTGTGACTATCAATTGTGTATGTTCTCCCCCAGAACTCAAGTTTATATAGTATATACTAACAATACATCACGGTATTATATGATAATACATTTAAAAAATAAAGCCTTTCATGAATCAAAAGATTTCCCGGGGGGAATCTAGTCCTTTGTTTAAAAGTAAAGTGCTTCTGGAACTGAAGCTGGTGCTTATACATATATTCACATCTAGGGTTACCAGATTTCTTGTGATAAACTGTCTTCAATTCACTGATGCCATAACAACTCTGAACAGTATGTAATAACATACAATTTAATCTTAACAACTAATTTTCTTTCTATTGTCATTAATCAAAACATTAAATGTACAAAAATATCAGCTATTACCATTTAAACATGTGACATTCACATAATCAGAATTATTAAACACATAATGCATAAGATTGTTTATTACACAACCTAACAAATACACTTGCTGAACACACTGTTTTGTACTATAAAAAATAAATAAATAAACAAAAGTGACTACAATAGCAAAACCGGGATGAGTTAACAATTTTACTATTTCTGACTGGGACAAAAAACTAGGCTGAAAACGGGCAATCCTGGGGTAACCTATTCACTTATGATGATAGACTTTAGAAATAAAGCCTATACAGTTAAATACATTCAAAACTAAGCTTTGAAACAGGTGACAGTAAAGCAACTGCATTCACCTACTCTCTAGCCCCATAATAAGTGCTAGATTTTACTGGAAATAAGTATGTGTATTAGTGGTAGTGGTAGTAATGTGGTATTTGTTGCAGTATATGTTTAGTACATTTGCAAAGTACATTTAATTTAAAATCAACTGCATAAGAATAATTTTGAAATTGGAAACGATGCAGCTATTATCAATGAATAATACACATTACAGCAATAAGTTATCCATGTTACATAATTGTATGGGGTACATCCAGCCGTCTTTTACAATAGCCCTTGGCCAGTAAACACTGAGACCAAGTTTAAATAAGTGGAGAGAACCACCACAGTATTGTAAAGCTAATAATAAACCATTAAAAAAAGAAGTGAAAAATAAATGTCAAATGCCAAGTGTCAATGAATACCAGTGTTTCAAACATGTGCTTCAGCTAAGTAGTTTTGCTACAGTTGAGGCTATAAATATAATAGTCATGGGAGAGAGGAGTAAATTAAATAGAATATAGCAGTAGAATATAGGATAATAAAATTGACAGCATGGCAAAGTGAAGCCTCATTTAGCAATTTTGTAGTTTGCATCTGCCACAATAAATGCTTGAAAATAAGTGATTTAAAAGCACAAATCCACCATTAGTATTTACAAATAAACCTGTATTAATTAAAACAGGGTATAATGTGTCTAATGGTCTTAGTGGCTCAATTGAAACAGCTTTAAAGAGAGCATACGAGCGCTGGAGCAATTGCTGGAGTTGCATTGTTGTCAAGTCTGTTTTACATAGCTCATGAGAGTCATAAAACTAGGGATATATCATTACACCAGCAGGTGAACAGCACCCCTGTGCTTCGGCACTAGTTCACACGCCCCGAACTATATGCACCACAATTGACATTCTGTGTCTATGCTGATATAATACAAATATTATAAAATGTTTTAATATAAAGCACAAATCAAGTAGGACCTGTGAAACCCATTTTCTTATGGTACCAAATTACATTTAACTTATGATAACTGTCTGGTTTCACAGACCTTGACTAGCACTAATCTCTGTTACCAAAAGGTAACATTAGATATTCAATGATTAGCAATAATTGTCTGTGAAACCAGACGTACGTGTCCTATACAGTTTCAGAAAAGGTCTGCTTTCTGATGGATTTTCGGTGCAGAGGGCTATTAAAAGATGTAAACACACACAGAGGAACAATATTTCAGCACAAATTAGATTTATGAGCAAAGCATTGTGTTTTCCTTTTAGCAGCAGTTTTTATTTATTGCAAAATTTTTTGTTAAATAAATTAGAAACAGCATGTCACACACTCTTAAATTAAATTACAAAAGTAGAAAAACAAAGTTGAAATAACATCCTTTTCTTTAGCATATTAGCAGTGTGTGGAAGTTCAATTGACCTCAAGGTTTAAATAATACATAAGACAGGAATGTTTATCACAATAAATTAAATAAATAAACAACAAGCATGATATTTTTAAATTAAAGAATACTGATACAAATCAAAGTCTTTCACAGCTGTTTTGAACAATAAACAGCACTCAAAACATGTGTAGTGTATGTGCTGATGTTATTGGGAAAGTGTCCAGAGAATCAAACCTGCAAGCAGCAGGGCCAAGATACTGCTCCAGTTCATTGAGGTCTAAGTCACCCAGTAGTTCCCTTTGATACTGCTCTAGGTAACTGTCCATGAATGAGAAGCCTGCGTTGAGCTGGTTTCCATATGACTTCCAATTGCACTGGTCAACCTGTGGTGGTAGAAACGTGACATTGGCTTCTATGATTTGCTGAGGAGACGCTTGAGAAGTGGACAGGGAGTAGGTCTCAAAGCAGGCACTGCCAGCTCCTTGGAGCTGCATGTAGGGAGGGATCTGTTGACCTTGGCTCTGGATCAGGTAACTCAAGTCATGGTGTTTGGCACTGATGTTCTCCTCACAGTTATTCCTTACTCTTGCCATCTCCAAAGCTTGGGTTTTCTTGGGTTTTTTAAACTGCTTTCTCCTCCGGGGCCTGTATTTGTAGTTGGGGTGGTCCTGCATATGCTGTACCCTGAGTCTCTCTGATTCTTGCATAAAGGGACGTTTTTCAGCCAAAGACATAGCTTTCCAAGATTTACCTAAAGTGACCAAGCAAAAAATTATAATTTGATACAGGTACAAGTACAGTAGTGGTGTTTTAAAAAATGTTCTATATAAAATTTGAAAACGTGTTGCAGTAATATATATATGCCTTCACACAAAATTAAACGTCTTCACTAAATTAATTTTTTTAAACTATTTTTTTTTTTTTTTTTAATTTTAATCCAGGTTCATAAACCAGAATAGTTCATATGCAGTAAATAACGTGTTGCCGGACAGGAAAAATTGTGTTTTGTACAAGAAACAGTAGTTATATAAATAAAGAATCTTTTCTCATTTCAAAAATGCTTCGGCATGACATCATTAATTTGTTGAATTATACGTTACTTATGCAATAAATAAATAAATAAAATAATTAATGAAACAAAATTAAAATTAAACTTACCAAGTATTTTGCTCAAATCGGTATTCTCCAGATCTGGGTTAAGCTGAGCTAACCTTCTCCGCTCTTCTTTGGCCCATACTATGAAGGCATTCATGGGTCGTCGGACACGGGGTTTTGAATCCGTCTTCATTGCGTCTTGGCTAGAACAGCTGTCTGTCGTGTTCTCCCTGTCGGGACTGGATGCGCTTGACCATCCCGAGTCGACATCTGCAGTCTCGGGGGAAAACCTCCTCTGCATCTGATCGCAAGCATATGTGGCGTTTGGGGAGTTCACTTCCAAATTCGGATAGAGCTGTTCAAAATACATTCTTGTGACTTTGCGTGCTTGTTGACACTATAAAAAAAAAAAAGTATCTGTGCTGCCCGGAATACCTTTCTTCTTAAACACAGCGTCAACCAATCAGAAATGAGCATATGGGCAGCCAAGGTGTGAAAATCTACTACCCCCTATGGTAAATTGTAATCCAATGGAATCATTTTCTTGTCATAATTGACAAGGGTAGTGTATTATTATTATTATTATTATTATTATTATTATTATTATTATTATTATTATTATTAAAAAACTTTAAATGTAGAAATACCATTGCTGCATTGGGATATCCTATTTTATCCCATTTATCCATTATGTTAAAAGCAAAATTATTAACATATTTTATAGTTTATTTCGATTGGTCGAGAATGCATGCGTTTAATAAACATGTTACCAAAATAACACTGTGTTTATAATCTGTTGAATTACATTTATGTTTAATTCTCAAACACTTCAGTTGCAATGCTTGAACACAGTTTACTATATGTTGTAAAAAAAAAAAAAAAAAAAAATTAGAATGAACGATACGTTACTTATTTTAATTGTTTTGTAATGATTGTAAATGTTCAGGTTTCGGTTGTAATGTCTAGCCGTACCTGATTCAATGGGTCTGCAATGATTCAAACAGTGGCACCGTCTATTGGTAAACCTTATCTAAACAACGCCAGCAAGATTCTCTCAAAAGAAAATCTAATCAAGCATTGCAACTTTCAGGTGTGTTATTCCTTTTTTAAACATACATAAACTAACTAACTAGTTAATGTAGAAACAATTGAATTAAGTTGGGTTTTTTTGGGTTTTTTTTTTTTTTTTTTTTTTTTTAGTAGGCTATTTCTATATTACTCACTATTGACTGTTTAATGGTATGGATGATTTATTTAAAATAGCAAGGCGCTTTTTTAAAAAAAAGATGTGCAAGGTATTCAAATAACGATACCCATTGTTTGTTTGTTTTATTATTTTATTATTATTATTATTATTATTATTATTATTATTATTATTATTATTATTAGTTGAATGTCTTTACGCCGAAATTAGTATTACATCAACATATATTTCTTTAAAAACGGGCATTACTGCAGTCATACTTTTTTCAATGTTGCATTCTGAAATACCTGCAGCTAAACCTGCTTTGTATTCTCTATGGCGCTGTTAACAGATGAGCGGGCATCCAAGGTATAAAAGTAGTTTAAAGGGATTATCTTCCTTTGTTGTTTTGTTGTACAGTTGAAGGTGTTTGGGGATTAAGGCAGGTACAGTGCGATTAAAATAAACGGAGGGAACATTGAGGTTAAGTGTTTTACTCTGGAGACCTATATGGGTAATTTTGTAGTCTATGTGCTCCTAAATCAGAAATGTTTAATACTGGCGATCCCTGTTCACATGTTATTGTGAAATAAAGTATTTGCCGCTTTGTGTATGGTTTAATAACCATTTGAAATAGTTTAGAGATGCATGTACTGCAGTTTAGTGAGTACATTTTGTAATATCTTTATCTGACTTTTGATATCTATACAAATATTAGCACCTCTATACTACGACGACTACTACTGCTACTACTGTTAAAATTATTCTGTACATTTTCATACAATAAACAATCTGGACAAAAACTAAAAATAATAAGAAAACTACGACTACTACTACTACTAAGAAGAAGAAGAAGAAGAAGAAGAAGAAGAAGAAGAAGAAGAAGAAGAAGAAGAAGAAGAAGAAGATAATCGATAACCTGGTGACTTTTATACAGTCATAAACTTTGTAAACACAGTTTGTATCTGTTCATTTTTACTACGCCTATAAACATGCTTTGATAATGTTCACATTCAACAGCATAGTAACACATCTGCTTTTGTGGAGAGATCGATGGAAAACACTTACTTCCCCTGCTTTAACTTCTTTTTTTTAAGATTTGCAGATTATCATAATATATCGACACAGCGAAGGTGCCAACATTTGTAGACAAATGTACTGTTCCTACTGTTTTTCTTCTGTATTTTTGGATCTTACTTCAAACGTTACAGTCCCTTTATCCATGCATATTAGAAAGTTGGTACACATATTAATTACCAGGACACTGAAAATGTAAAATAAAGTTAACATCTAAAGTACTCATAGTTTCCCCTGCATCATGGTATCAGTCTGTTAGCTATATGAAGGATACCTTCTCAGCTTGACTTGATGATTATTAAGGTGGCCCTGGTTATATAATTCCAGTTTTGACAATCATAACTACTGCCTTGAGAAGCTGGTGTTAACTAAAATTAGTAATACAGCATCAAAGACAGACAATTAACACGTGGGAAATATACAATATAGAATAGAGACAAAGGGCCGCTTTTCAATCTTTTCATTAAATTGTATAATTAGTATCTCAGCTATTTTTTTCCATAAAAATGCACTACATTAGATACAGAAAAATCAGGATAGAAAAATAAGTTTTTAGCTGTTGTTTATTTGCAAAGTTGTGTTCTATTCCCATTTAGGTCATGGTGGAAATGTCATGGCTAGTGATGCATTTGGAAAAGTTAAATGTTCTAGATCCAATGGCAAACAGTAAGAACAAAGGAAAATTAGAATTGATTGGCTATTTTTACATCAAAGTTCTCATAGCAGTGCCAAGGTATAATAAAGGCTGTGAACCTGGGTCAAGGAGTCAGGTATTTGGGGCAGGCACAGCCCTTATCAACCTACTGTAAAAAGATAAACACATTTGGTGGAGGTTATGCAGTAATCTGATCAAGGAAGTTGTAATTTATAGCTAGAAGTTGCTGATTGCTTTGTTGCCAAAATACCACAGTATTGACTCTGCGTATGATGTGTAAAGGGTTATAAATACTGCGTGTAGGTCAGTGTGCATCTTTGGCTGTAAGTGCACCTCTCAGTTAACAGAGCTAAACATACTGAAACCCAGTGATTCAATGGTTTGCGGTGGAAATGCTGTTTCCTAACCAATTCATTAAAATGCTAAGCAAGGAGGAACTTTAACTGCAATTGTAACAGAGTAAAAATGTAGAGCCTTGTTAAAATGTTATCTGTCATGGCAAAAATTTAAAGTAGTCCAGGTTTAGGATCTTTTTGTAAATAAATTATTAGGCATAGTATCGAGCACTGTCTTGCCAGCATACAGTCTTTTAGTACAAGGACAGATTCAATCTAAATTCTGTACGCAGTTGTAGAATTTTCCTATGTATAACCACAAATTTTGATTCAAGTGTTACCTAAACAGTAAAATTACGCAGTTTAAAACAACAACCACAACATACATAATAATATAATAATAATAATAATAATAATAAATTATAATAATATATTAATTATAATATAACTATTGGTAAAGTTTTGCAGAACCACTTAGGTAACGCATGCCCTTTTGTAAACATAGCCAAAATTTTATCGGTCTTACATGAGAATGTGGCGCGCGAACTTGAAGATTCAACGTTAATAAATAATAATAAATAATAATAATAATAATAATAATAATAATAATAATAATAACACAACATATCAATGAAATATAAAATGGGCATTATATCATACCAAAGTTCCCGAAATTTACACAAGTGTAAACGACACAAAGAAAAAAAAAAATCCATAGCTTTTTGTAGTATTTCTTGCGTTTTATAATTTAACGAAATAACCAAATAAACAGTATAACCTTATCTTGACGTGCCCCTCTACATACTTGCATTCTGTATAGGCTTTTTTTATCCCTATTGAAGATAACGGTGTGACAATTCGATTGTGGAAGCTTATGTGTTATAAAACCGATGTAAACCAGACTGTGCACTGGCATCAAGTCCCGTGATTTTTCTTTTCTAAGTTTATAATCAAGTACATTGAGTAACTACTATATTGAGCAAATACGTACACGTCTCATGGCTATGGTACATTTGCAGTACTTGTTTACGTAATGGACAGTACATGTTAAACGAATACAATCCTTGAATTACAGGTTATACTTGGACAATAGTACTACTGTATGTACTGTAATATAATGTTCCAAAGTGTTCAAATAGCTTGTCATTTGAAGGTTTTGTTTTTGTCTTTTATATACCATTGTATTATCTGTCACACTTTGCTGGTCCCATGTGATGCTGGATTAGAAGGTTTTACTATAAGGATGTTACCAAGTTTTTCAAATGCTCCCTTATTAAGTGACTGCGATTTGTATATTGTACAGTTATACTTCACAGGCTTTTGAAATTATATATAAACAACATTCATTTTTTTTAAAAATAGTTTTCTTAACATAATATGGGTAAACAAACACTCAGCATACACATTCTCTCTCTCTCTCTCTCTCTCTCTCTCTCTCTCTCTCTCTCTCTCTCTCTCTCTCTCTCTCTCTCTCTCTCTCTCTCTCTCTCTCTCTCTCTCTCTCTCTCTCTCTCTCTCTGTGTGTGTACACACTTCTGAATACGTTAAGATTTTGGCCAGATTTCTTGAGTTAATGAATTATAAAATACACGTGTTCTATTATGCTACTAACGCGGGAAAACCGCAAATTGTGAAGCATACAATTTTCACAGCTTTTCCAAACTAAAATCGTCTTATTTTTTATAATGAATCTACCGCCAGTTAGCACGTGAGGCACTGAATATATGGGTTTTTTTTCAGTTTTGGTTGTCATATATTTACATATATAAAATATTGAATTATTTTAAAGCAGCCTCTTTATTTGTAGAGAATTGTGCTTGATGCAATCTGTTTACTGGTTGTGGCCAAAACGAATCTCTTTTTTTAAAACGAATTAATTTGCAGACATGCAGTGAGTACCGGTATGCTGTCAGGTTTTTTGAAGTGATAAGGCTGAAGCAGGAAACTCCAGAAGCTCAGGAAGGAAGCACTAGCAGGCTTGAGAGATACTCAATAGGATTACAATGAGAGTCAGTAATGTAGCCTAGTCTATGGCTTGCAGCATTAGTATAATGTCTTTACGGTATCTTAGCTGAACATGTATGAAAAAAGAAATCAAAACTTCAAAACAGTTTGCAAGAGCTAAGATTTGAATCCCGTTAGTCACCACATTGCCCATTCCCGTTTAGTCAAATTCATGCGCAGTTTCAGCTCATAAGGAAAACGAGATGGCTTAACAAATGTATTAAATGGTACAGCTATGAAGTTCACTGTTTCTAGCTAATAATAACTTTCACAAATTCTGCATGTAGAATGGCCAACAAAAACATTAAGGATGACTTCCTTTCTGGTAAATGCTGGACGTTAGATTCTGTGTGGGGAAAGAGAATATCTACCCGCATTTACAGTACAATGTAGGGCACATTTCTTGTACAATGTTAGGTATTTTCCAAATGCTATCGTACAGTATAGTAAATAATCTGCACGGTTCGTATTAACACCCAGACACCACTGAAAACATATAACATTGAATGTTTAGAATATAGACAGTAGAAATTGTTTTGGCTAAAGCAAAATATTTAATACATTCAGTGTGCCCTCTGTCCATGTGTCTGTTTCCTCTTTTGCGGAATTGTACAAAGCCCGATCCCATATTGCATATTTTATTGCGTATTTTTGGTCCTTAAACTTAATTTAGGCTACCCATAAATAAAATAATGTGATATTTTAAATGTATACGCAACATATAGCATCTATTAAGCATTATCTGACAGCAGCAGCATTTTAAAAGCCATGGTGACTGGAAGTTTGTAGGTGTGTGGAATGCATCCAATAGCGGTCAGGAGACAGTTTTCTTTTGTATCTGTATGTACAATGTACTGTAGCAGCCAACTTTACATGTCCCAATTTTTACCCATTGCCCCAAACATAATGGGACTGAGTCCCAGCAAAACAGAATCGATTACCGAAAGTTATGTCATTGCACAGCGGTCTTCATGCAATGCATTCTAAACTTGCAGACATTGGTGTGCTGTCAGAACACGTCAATTATTTGATGATACTGTCAATTGAATATGGTAGAACAAAATTGTGTGATTAAATAAAAATAATATAGTTGCAAACTTTTCGTTTGATACGTAAAAAATATATATATATATATATATATATATATATATATATATATATATATATATATATATATATATATATATATATATATATCGTATATTGACCAACTGACTAGAAACTAAATTGGATCAGTCAAGGTGGCGCTCTCCGTAGAAGTTCTTCGGGTGACTGCCGCTATCAGGTGTTAAACCTTCCCTTTTAAGAGTTATCAATAAACAAGCACAGACTACAACTGATACCAAGTCCCAGTGATTTTATAAACCACACGTTTGATATAGTCTTCAATACCTGGAGAAAAGGGGACATTGAATAGTTCAGATGATACTGTGTGCTATTTCAAGTTACAATGATTCACAAGTCGTCAATTAATTGATGAAAACTCACACTCTCGGTCAGTGATCAAGACCTAAAGAAGCATCCCCAATTCACATCTTTTGAAGTAAAGATATCAGAACAGAACTTTAGTTAAAAATCTAACGCTTATGAAAGGGCACGAGCGAAACTGCAGGAATACAATAGAAGTAACGAAACTTTGCCCATGTATACAGAGTCGGCAATAGAAACCAGACACGTCGCATTTGATGTATTTTCTACCCGATAACAGTGGAACCAACTGTAAATAGATTAAAATAACTCCAGATTACACTAAACGTATTACTAAAATAAACTATACTGTTTAATTATTCTTATATAACTGTAACCTAATGCTCTGACCTCGATGGACTTTATCGTGTTTGTGTGTGTGTGTGGGGGGGGGGTGTTACTGACAAGTTTTTGGTTAAACTACGGTCTTCTGTGAAAATATTGACACAAAAAGGTTCCCGATATAATTCCAGGTGTTATTTTGAACAAATAATACATGCAGTCATAATCCTACCAGTCTGCCGTTTGCAGAGATATGTAGAAACAGAGTCAATGGAGGATTTGTTTCCTTTAAAAAATGCATAGTAGGCAATAGGTTATATATAGGCCCTCGTTGTTTTTCTATAAAATAAAAAAAAAAAAAAAAAAAAAAAGACCCACTGAGGCAGCGATTTATGTTTAATGAAAATTAATTTAAACTGATGCTATTGTTTGATAGCATGAGTAAATTAATCAGTTCATGCTTCCGAAGAAGGCATAGACTTCAGGGCAGATTCTCCAAAGGATTGGTGAAAATTCACACTATTAGGAAAACGATCAGATCAATACACGAAGAAACACATCGAATCCACATCTTTTCAAGTACCATTTCAAATCAGCAGTTACATAAAAAGCAACAGTATAATGAGCGCTAATAGACTTGGTTAATATAAGCACGAGCGAAACAGCGGGACAAAAACAACGTTTGTGATTTTCACACGAAACCTTCAAGACTCGAAACCAGACTATATAGATATGTGTCTTGGGGCTGCCCAATACTCCGTATGCGCCGGCTACAGTCAATTACATAAACGCTGTCACAAAATACTGTCTACCAACCACTCATGTAAAGTAAAAAAAAAAAATACATTGAGATTAAATATATCAATTTATTTGCAAGAAATTAATAAAAAAAGAAAGAAACTTAAACGTAGTGTTTAAATTAATTGAAATATTAATGTGAAATTTATTTTAGGCTACATAATATTACGTTACTTACAGTATGTTTGTAATTGTACACACACACAAACACACACACACACACACTACAAATACATTTATGTTTATACAGTTGTGTGTGTAAATATATATTTTGTATATATCCTACAGTATATACAGTCCCTATAGAAAGTCTACACCCCCTTTCAAAATTTTCAACATTTGTTGCCTTATAGCCTGGAATTAAAATGCATTACAATAGTTTTTTTTTTTTTTTTTTTTCATTTATCTACACATCCTAGCCCACAACTTCCAAATGAAAAAAATATTCTAGAAATTTGTAGAAAATTAATTATAAATAAAAACTGAAATAGTTTGGTTGGATAAGTGTCAACCCCCTTGTAATAGCAACCTTAAATTAGCTCAAATGCAACCAATCACCTTCAAAATGACACACCAAGTTAAGTGGCCTCCACCTGTGTTAAATTGTAGTGATTCACATGATTTTAGGATAAACTCAACAGTTTCTGTAGGTTCCCTCTGCTGGGTAGTGCATTTCAAAGCAAAGATTCAATCATGAGCACCAAGGTGCTTTCAGAAGAACACCGGGACAAAGTTGTTGAAAGGCACAGATCAGGGGATGGGTATAACAAAATATCAAAGTCCTTGAATATCCCTTGGAGCACGGTCAAGACGATTATTAAGAAGTGGAACGTGTATGGCACCACCAAGACCTTGCCTAGTGCAGGCCATCCCTCCAAGCTGAATGGCCAAGCAAGAATGAGACTGATCAGAGAGGCTACCAAGAGGCCAATGGCAATTTTACAAGATCTACAGGCTGGTCAATGCGTGCAAGTGACAACAATATCCCAAACACTCCACAAATCTGGCCTGTATGGTAGGGTGGCAAGAAGGAAACCATTACTCAAGAAAGGCCACCTTGAATCCCGTTTGAAGTATGCAAAAACACTCAGGAGATTCTATAGTCATCTAGCAAAAAATGTTAGGGTTTGACGAAACTAAAATGGAACTTTTTGGCCTAAATGCAAAGCATTATATTTGGCACAAACCCAACACAGTGCATCACCCAACTCCCTACTGTGAAGCATGGTGGTGGCAGCATCATGTTATGGGGATGTATTTCATCAGCAGGGACTGGAGCACTTGTCAGGATAGAAGGGAAAATGAATGGAGCAAAGTACAGAGATGTCTTTGAGGAAAACCTGCTGCCCTCTGCAAGAAAGCTGAAACAGAAGTTCACCTTTCAGAATGACAACACCCAAAGCACACAGCCAAAGCTACACTGGAGTGGCTAAGGAACAAAAAGATAAATGTCCTTGAGTGGCCCAGTCAGAGCCCAGACCTATATCCAATCAAAAATTTGTGGCATTTGAACAGTTTTATAAAGAAGAATGGTCAAATATTGTCACATCTAGTTGTGCAAGGTTGGCAGAGACCTATCCCAACAGACTCACAGCTGTAATTGCTGCCAAAGGTGCTTCCACCAAGTATTAACTCAGGGGGGTGGTGACTTATCCAATTATGATCTTTCAGTTTTGCATTTTTAATATATAATTTTTTGTTCAATAAAAACTTTTTTCCCCTTAACAATGTGGAATATGGTGTGTAGATAAGTGGACAAAATCATCATTTAAATGTATGAAACTCTGAGGCATTGACACAACAAAAAGTGAAAAAAGTTCAAGGGGGTGTAGACTTTCTATAGGTACTGTAAATGTTCAAGTACTAGCCTTACTCTAAGGATTATGCTCTTTTTTGAATGGGTATTGTGTCCAAGTAAATAGAGATCTTGATTATTTTGGAAATCTTTTACCTTACAATGCTCCATTGTGCAAGCCAGTTCAATAAATAGATGGTCCTTCAATCCCTTGGCTTTACAGTTCTTCACAAATAGATGAAACTGCAGTCCAACATACAGGGCACCCATGAAAGTTGCTGAAGGAAGGATTTCTGTTGCATTTTGAAGAAACAAAACATTTCCCATATACTTTCATCACATTCCATGTTTTTTTTTTTTCCATCAATGCTTTTGGATTTATATACACCTGTTAAACTGAGACATTGGTTTGAGGAATGGGACTATTCTGTTTTACGGGAAACCTTTGATATACATGTATAACATATTGAACAAATTGGACTGTCTGGAGACAAAAATATGCAAGGTCTCAAATATTCAGAAATAATTGTATTGGGTGAAATGGATTTATGAAGATACATTTTTTAACAGTATAGTTCCTCTCACATGCAGCATCTATTTTCTTTTAAATTTTGTCCTATTGTCATTGAATCTCATTATAGGGATTGATGGTTATTTAAAAGCTGTCATGCAATAAGACATTTTGAAATTTGAACTGTAAAACAAAATGTGCACTGTAGATAACTGCTTGTGTCATATAGTGAAATATATTCTTTGTTGACCATATTTCTTTCACTTAGGCTTTGTGAAGTTTGCAAAGCTGTAATCTTGCAATGTATAATTCATTTTCATTTTGTGTAAATTAAGGTTTGTATTCTAGGTTTCTAACACCATCTCTGTTCAGATAAAATGTAATACAAGTTTTTAACACAATGGCAAGCCTATCAATTGTATTGTGTGTTCTAATCTAGAGGTATAGTGAAGCATTGTCTTAGGAAAAGTGTGAATCAAGTTATATATCTACTATGTGTACCTAGTCTAAGCCTGTGACCTGCACCCTGATAAAGTAGTGTTTCTGCACTGTAAGCAGCGGCACCACAGGAATCCTTACAGACACCATTATATTCCATTGCTACTGTTAGGCCTCTGCTTAATTCAGTGTTTACTAATACCTGCTTGAACAAACACAGTGCCTAACCCTGACCTGTTCCTTACCTCTCCCCATGGGGCCTGCTCTAAGTGGGGCTGCCTGATTACATTTTGTCCCATCCACATACCTGTAGTGGGGTTGCCCTGTTCTGACAGAGAGCTGAGGAGATTACAAGCTTCCTGGATTCACACATGTTAATAAAAACACATTCGACACAAAGAGGTCCCCACCTTTTAAGATTGGCTGGCTCCACAGTAATAATGTTACAAATTCCATCTAAAGTAGTGCTAAATGAAGATTGAAACATTCTTCTTTTTATATGTGTTATACTTGTTGCATAAACAGTCTGCTTCATGAATTTTGATAGAGTGTCATGGGTAAATCCTCAATAGTGGAATAACTACAGTACTCTATGAACACTTATGTATATATTGTACCTTCAACATTCTTAGACAATAATGTAGTGGTATATCCAGTGCCTGAGTTCCAATAATGTCTAATTCTTGTTGGGAGAGGCCTGGTAGTGTATTACTAGTAACAAAATATGATGCATTTATTTTACAAAGAAAAATGTTTACATATCTGCAATTTATGTAAAACCACATGTCACTGAAAGAATCATACAATACACTGTTTACAAAATTAGAAGCCATTAACTAAAACTGTTTAGCTTCCAATCAAAAAGTAAAATTGCCAACATTTAACAGCCATATAAGTTGGAGATCATGATGAAAATCACCAAAACATTTCATCCAGAGTGTTCAGCCTGTATCTCAAATGATTACCCATAAGGGAAGCTTAAATATTCACTGAATATTTTACACTGTGGGAATACAATTAGTCAATGCTACAAGCCCTGAAACCCTGCCACCACTACAAACTTTGCTGCATCCACTGAGCTTTCAACATAAAGCTCAGGTTCATTTCAGCTTGTACCTCAACTCTAATCGGAAACATTGGAGTTGATGTAGAGAACCCAGGATCTCTATGGTCATTCCACTACAGTTTTAATCAATCATACACTATAACTATAAACTCAGTTTCAATTATAAGAGATAAACTACCAAAAAGATATACAGTAGAACCTTAGAGTTACCAAACTTACGACATGACTGGTCTATCAAACACCCCGCTTTCAGCCGGAAGTGTGCAATCGCTAACCATGCATACAATGCAACAGATAGACACTCCTGTAAGTGGCATGCTTCTCATGAAGAATGCAAAATTACTTTACCAACAAATGTATCCAGTCAAAGATGAGGAAGGTTTTCAAGCACATAGGGCAATTCGACTTGGCATACTGTATTTTAGTTTTAAACAAAGCACAGTTTTTTTTTTCAAGCCAAAGTAGGCTGAACGACTGAGCAAGCTGCATGAATGCATTTTGTTTAAAATAGAATAATAAAAATAAAAACAAGTTCTATGTTAACCCAGGTTTTCCTGGATGTTTAAATCTGTGTTTTTGCTACAATTACAATTTCAATGGTAAAATAAATGTAGCCCTTTTCCATTCATTGTGCTGTTTAAAGACTTTAGAACCATAAAACTATTATTATTTTATTACTGTGCTGTACCCGTGTATTATTTGCCAGATTTAGGATGAAGGTGTACATATTTATTAAAATCGTTGACATTTTTTTCTGTCAGAGTTAGACATTTTAGACTTACAAACAACCTCCATTCCCAATTTGTTTGTAACTCTGAGGTTCTACTGTAATTCCAAAAGCACCTATGTCTGGTGAGATGTATTATTGATTCACTTTAATATTTACCTATGGTGTTGGAACAAAGATCTGGATTGGAAATGCCAAGGCAATGTCTAACCCTGTAGACATTGTTGTGATGTTTCTCTGGTCATGGAGCCACATCTTATCTATTTGGAGAGCCATGACTGGTAGAATCATAGGACAAAAGAAAGATAATCAGGTTACCTTCCCTATCTACTTCTTTAAGTTTCTGACAAATTAATGTTCTTCTTGATCTGATTTCAAACTAGCTAGCCAACACTTTACTGTCCCCCTGTGATCTAATTATAGTTGACACCGACATCAGGCACTGAATTTTTGTTAATACAATAATATATAATTAAATATTATGGGGCAAAACCATTAAGATTTATAAATCTGCCACACAGGTATCTATTCTGAAGTATACCATGTAAATTGTCACACACACAACACAACACACACACACACACACACACACACACACACACACACACATATATATATATATATATATATATATATATATATATATATATATATATATATATAGATAGATAGATAGATAGATAGATAGATAGATAGATAGATAGATAGATAGATAGTCGCAGATAAAAATATTGACTATATGAATACAAGCATTTAGTGAACATTAGCCCCTAATTAATATGACAAAGACCAAATTATTTCTGGTAGTTTAACAAATCAGTCTTTATAGAAAAAAACTAAAGTACTTCAGCTTATATTTGTTAATGTCAAAAGTATTGGTACCTTTACATTCAGCTGCATTATAATGTCAATAGCAAGAAAAATAGGTATTTATTTCCAACATCTGTAGAAGAATGTTTTGGAAACACAGCTGATTATGGTCAAGACAAAGGAGTTGGATTCATGCCTGGGAAAAAACAAACTACAAAAAAAAAATGTGGCTTCAGAACAGTATCATATAAATATGGAATAAAAACATCCACAACCAGAACAATAATCAAGATGTACGACAGAACAAATTCAACTGAAACGCTTGAAAGAAGAACATAGGAGAATCGTCCAAGCAGCTAAACAAAATCCAAGATTCACAGCCAAGGACATGAAGAGAGATTTAAAAGCATCAGGCATAGTTGTATGCACATAGACCTCACTGCAAACCAATTTTAAAGAAATTTCATAAAACAAACAATCTAAAATTTACCAAGAAATTTGAACAGGAATGTGAAGCATTCTTCAACAAAATTCTCTATTCCAATGAGACTAAACTAGAACTTTTCCCCTCAAAATGGACCACAGTGTATTTGGAGAAAAAAAGGGAAAGCCTTCAATGAAGAAAACCTACATTTAAATATGGAGGTGGTTGGATCATAATATGGGGGTGTTTTAGCATTTCAGGGACTGGAGACATTTGTGTGATTAAAGATTGAATGAATGCAGCCATGTACCAAAACATTCTACAAAGGACAATGACACCATCCACTCGAGGGCTGATTGGCAGACAGCTTATCTTCCAACTCGACAATGACCCAAAGCATACTGCTCTGCTCTGGAATTCTTGAAGTAAATTTGTCAAATTATAAGAGAAATTGTGTATTTCACTTCCTGATTTATTACAAAATGGTTAAAGTTTATTAAACGTTTGTCCTTAATTTGTTACGTTAAATTATGGTACTTTTGTCTATGACTTTTGTATAGATTGTAATGGACCCTGTCTGGGATAAGTAGTAACAACATAGAGATGCCTGTTTGTACTCACTGTAGGCAGTATGCAAAGTTCTATACCATTTTCTTAAACTGTTAAAACTGGGACATGTTACAATATTTTCTTCCACATACAGGATTTTATTTAAAGAAAGTAGCACATTTATGCAAATCAAGTATAGCTGAGACGAATACACAAAGATACACAAAACAACCAATTGCAACTATATATTTAAACTATATCTTTGATATAT
The DNA here is from genome assembly GCF_017654505.1 of Polyodon spathula. Taxonomy (NCBI): domain Eukaryota; kingdom Metazoa; phylum Chordata; class Actinopteri; order Acipenseriformes; family Polyodontidae; genus Polyodon; species Polyodon spathula. The sequence goes on along the minus strand of NC_054537.1, from coordinate 28,835,929 downwards.
ATATATGTGTGTGTGTGTGTGTGTGTGTGTGTGTGTGTGTGTGTGTGTGTGTGTGTGTGTGTGTGTGTGTGTGTATATATATATATATATATATATATATATATATATATTTATATACACACACACACACACACACACACAGTGGCTCTCAAAAGTATTCACCCCCCTTGGACTTTTCCACATTTTATTGTGTTACAACATGGAATCAAAATTGATTTAATATTTAATTTTTGCCACTGATCAACACAAAAAAAGTCCATACTGTCAAAGTGAAAATTAAAATTTCAAATTGTTCTAAATTAATTACAAATACAAAACAGAAAATAATTGATTGCATAAGTATTCACCCACTTGAATCAATATTTGGTAGAGGCACCTTTGGCAGCAATTACAGCCATGAGTCTATTTGGATAAGTCTCTACCAGCTTTGCACATCTGGACACTACAATTTTTGTCCATTCTTCTTTGCAAAATTGTGCAAGCTCCGTCAAGTTGGATGGGGACCTTTGGTGAACAGCAATGTTCCACTCTTTCCACATATTCTTAATTGGATTGAGGACCGGGCTTTGACTGGGCCACTCCAGGACATTGACCTTTTTGTGTTGTTGTTTTGTATACTAATTTTATAGGGAAGCTCAATATGTTTTATAGAATGTTCATTCTAGAGTGCTTATATGAAGGATACATAAAAAAAAAAAATTAAAAACAACATAAATATAGTTTAATTAAATAAAAACGGTCTTTTATTGTGCTCTAGCTTTGAAGTATACATGCAATAAGACATTCCAGATTGGGCATTACCAGGCTGGTTTGGTTGCAATAAACCATTTCACATTGAGTTCAAGATCTATTTCTGCAGCCTGACCAACCCGATCCAATTATTTTTAAAAAATAAAACTTATTTAACTGCACTTAGTCTAACTCACTCCAACATGTAATTTCATAATTGTGCTCATGTTTGAATTTGATGTTATTTGCTACTGATTGTACTATACTTTATAACTGCTGTTATCTGTAATGTGATATTTGTAATGTGACACTTTGTACTGTGATATTTTATAACAATTGTAAGTCACCCTGGATAAGGGTGTCTGCTAAGATATATATGTATACATGTGTGTGTGTGTGTGTGTGTATTATATATATATATATATATATATATATATATATATATATATATATATATATATATATATATATATTTATTCTTCCTTCAAGTTCAAGTGCCAGTAGTTCAAGACCTTGTACAAATACAAAAGGATTTCTGCTGCTTTGAAGATAAGGGCTCTCGCTCCCTCACAAACAATAATTCTGTAGTTGCTTTCCTGTTTCTTGATTTATATAAGGTATTATACTGTGAGATTTCGTAGTAGTTTAGCAGCCAGCCATATAAATATCTACTGCTGGTGTGTAGTATATTATTGGCTACATTTGACACAGGAAAGCACTTAATCACAAGAACTATCTACACACCCACCTAGTAGTCTACTTCAGCAGGCAGTACACAATATATTGCCCTTGTTATTTACAAAAGGTTTATAAATATATCTTACAATACAACTTCAGACTTTAATGCACAAGCAGAAAACTTTTGGGGTGTCTAAAACAAGGTACACACCTTCAAATGATTTTTACACACAGAGAAATGGCTCATAAACACACACAACCTATTTGCAACCCACAAAGCTATCCAATGCACTATACAATTAATAAACCTCTTTGTCTAAGTTAATTGAATCAATTTAAAGTTTAAAGTCTGTTTACAGTTATATTTGAGCTTGTTGATTAATGTGTTAAAGAGTGTTGTTTGTAAGTAATAAAAAAACGAAATACAAAAAATAATAATAAAATAATAATAATCTGGTCTTTGCTAAGGTTTCAGATTCTTGCCACTAAGCATACTGTTGAAAGGTTTGTATCAGGGCACCACTGATGAAAAGCTGCATTGATTCTCTCACTGATGACTAATCATAGGTATGAAATAGCTAAAGAAATACAGTAGGTATAGACCACCAAACTCGTTTAACTATCCAGATTCAAACCCATACCTCTATAAGTGAAAGGCAGGGAAGAACATCAGATTAGCCTATTACTGTTGTCCCATAAACCCCACTGAATATTTGTTTTAATGGGTGTCCCTTTTAGAAAAAAAGAGCTAACACATAATAATACTAACAACCAACCATACTTGTGCATTGACAGTATGGACAAAAACACAGTTGGTACCAAAAATAAAGATAGGAACATATTTTGTAATGGAAAAAGCTCTGCTGAATATGCAAACTATAATAATGTTTGAGCGTATTCTTTTTTCTTAAATATAAGTAATTATCTATTTTTTTTTTTTTCAAAATGGTATTGCCAAGTATTATAAGGATGCTACGTCAAGACAGAAAAGCACGTGTCTTTTTATTGTATTTAATACATACTGCATAAGGTTGCTACCTATACTGTTTTTGTATAGAACTTGCTCAAATGAGCACTGCCCTCTAGTGTCTATCATATTATATAACACCTGAACCACTGGTAGTGTATGTGAAAATAAAGTAAAACTGTTCATGAATTTTAAGAACAGTGCTACAATAAGATCAGTAGATGAATTGGTAGAACTTATGACACATTTTGGATAAATAATATTTTCTTTAAAATATATTATGCAATATTCAAAACTAATATAATTTCTGGCATCCAAAACAAGCCAAGCCATTTTAGTAATTATGATAAGCAGCAAATGTGAAATCCTGCAATCATTACTATAAAGAAAAATGAACCACAAATTTGTTATGCTTTTTTTTTTTATCCATCCTGTATTTTTGCAGTTTTCCCATGGTTATACTCTGCATTTACCGTAGTTTACTCTGATTTGCCATGCTTTTTAATTATTTTTTTTGCTTTACCATACTCTGTTATTCTTTACCGTGCTTTCACTGTGCTTTATTGCACTTGCCTATGCTTTAACTATAGTAAACTTTCAGAAGAGCAATACTGGTACTGTAAGTCATACTGTACCTGTTACAATTTGTAAAATGAAATTAGAACAAGGAGGGCATCAAAGCTTGTCTGAGATGCAGTGAACATTAATCTACTGTATTCATGTTCTTATGCAACAGGGTGTTCAAATATGGTTCAATATCTGACACCAAGAGATGGTGTTCTGCACAAGGGGTCATTCAGCAGCCTAGGACTGCACATTTTGTACAATATTTGAACACCCTAGAGCATGTCATTGGTTATCAAGCGTGTCATTGGTTATCAAGCACGTCATTGGTTATCAAGTGTGTCATTGGCTATCAAGCGTATCATTGGTTATCAAGCACGTCATTGGTTATCAAGCGTGTCATTGGCTATCAAGTGTGTCATTGGTTATCAAGCGTGTCATTGGCTATCAAGTGTGTCATTGGCTATCAAGTGTGTCATTGGCTATCAAGTGTGTCATTGGTTATCAAGTGAAACAGTCAAAGTTCTAAGCTGTGCTGCTACGATGACATATTTGCACAGGTTGGAACACTTGTTAGCCCCAAAAATTACTCCATATGTTCTTGTCAGTTTATAATAAAAAAAATATATCGACAGAGTTGATACTTTCATTGGGCTTGTAACAGACTTCTTAAATATTTACTTACTCTTTAAAATGACTGTGTTATATTTGATGAACAGCTATCCGTTCTATTATATAATACAGATGCAAGCGATAGCACTGTATGGAAGTCAAGGGTTGGGGAAATGGAAGGGGGAGGGAGTGAAGGCAAGGGAATAGAACTCTTATATTGGCATTCCCTCTTGTATTACTTGACCTTGAGCGAGCTTCATCCTCAGCTGCCTGGCATTGTTGTACCAAACCTACATGTGCATAAAAAAATCTTGCACCAAATCCTGGAAAAAATATGTGGTAGCGGGAACTCTGCATGCGTGTGAGTTTACATAATGCTTGAGCTCAAGCACTCACACAAACATATGCTTCCTTTGATAAAGACTTTTATACCAGCTGAAATTCTATAGCCTCGTCTCTTGACAATTTCAAAATAAAAAAAGCCCACTCTATTTATAGAAAACTAATTCAGCAGGGTTTTGAATACTCCTAGCTTGTTAATATTATTTTAGGGAACATAATTCATTCTGTGTTTACTAATATTCCAGCCAGTCATTTAAAGTCAACTACATGTAAATCTGTCTTCATCATTGACTGAGAAATGCCACCTTCTATTTCTATCCCTACCTCATTACTTCCCGCTGTTCTATACAAAACGTAGTCATGCAGGCACCTTTTTTTTTTCGATTTGTTGTCTAATTGAGCAATGGCAAGTGCCTGCAATAGTGTCCTTGCTACTTATACAGTGTTTTTCATTTTGAGGTCCTATATTATTCAATGTGATGCAGATCCTTCTAAACTGTCAACAAATTATGATACCTGCTCTTGTTTCTGTCTGTGAATTACAAGATTATTATTATTATTATTTTTAAATGTAGCCATCGCCAATGGTTTTTACCCCAGTTTTCTCCCCAATTTAAAATGCCCAATTATTATTTTTATCCTGATTCATGCACTGCGTGCGGATCCACAGTGAAGCCACCAGACCTATAGTGCCTGAGCACAACACAGATCTGAATGGCTCCACTGCAGACCCGCAGGCACCCTTCAGCCACAGAGGTCACTGGTGCACGGTGAACCATGGATTGCCCTGCCAACCTAAGCCCTACCTACTCAGGCGGCGCTCAGCCAATTGTGCACCGACCATTAGGAACCCTTGGTCGGAAACAGTCAGCAATGACAATGAACCTGCGATCTCCAGGCTATAGGACGCATCCTGGACTCCACGCGGATCGCCTTTACTGGATGCACCACTCGGGAGCCCCACATTATTATTTTTAATTTTTACTATAAACCTGTCCATGGCCTGGTCCCAATACCTTAAAACAATTGCAGCATTACCATTAGCTACATAGGTCTCAAATGTGCAGTTTCGAAAGAAAAATGTTATAGCTCACATGTATTTTCACTTTAAAATGTTACCTCTAATATTGCTTCAGGATAGAGGAAGCTCTCAGTTATACGTTTGCACTTTTTCATTTCACTGTCTGTCAATAGGGAAAGCAACTGATTGGAAACTGACAGGAAAGAAGCCAGATTAGGAGTGGGGGCAATTTCATTCTCCAGATGAATTGACCCAGCAGGAACTGCAAGAGAATCTAAATGTTATTTTTGTTTTTAAATGATGATGTTTGCTAAAACAATGGTTTTTTTTGCTTTCAAAACTGTACATCTGAGACCTATAGAATAAATGAAAGTGCATGGCAGATACATTTTATAGAACTATTTTGTTAGCTATAATTAATTACATTCAAGACTTCATTCTATCTTATACACCCATGAGTGGTTTATGCTCTTCACACCTTGGGTTCATTCACAGCGGATTGTATGACTCAACGTGCACACTACATGGCTGTGGCTTTACTAGGTAAACTACTAGGAACCTGTGTCTGTGTATACTTTAACAAGAAGATATATTGAATTTACCATAATGAGTGCCCACATCACAAGGCTAAAATACCAAGCATGATGAAAAATGTAGTCGAGTGCTAGCATTCTGGATTTCATACAGCTCCACTTGTCCACAGCTGACAACAGATGGGTGTTGTCAGTGTTTTGTTGATGGTAAAACCAACTAATTTAGAAACTTGTGATAAAACTGTTACATCTAAATTGTCAAGGAAAATGAGTGATCGTGTACTGCGCATTATGGTAAACAAATCAGAAAAAAACTAACGGTCCAACCACTTTGCACAGAAGTTTTACCAACTTTTCTTAACATCTTTGCACTATGGTTTACTGCACTTTGCTTTTACGTTTTACATGTAACCAATGGGCATTATTTTAAATCTGATGGCCGATTTATTTTCACTTTCTCAAATATTCATGAATTCATTCAAGAGTAAATCTGTCAACCAGTCCATTTGTTTTTCATAGGAAATTTGTTCTGCATTTATAACAAATATTTTTTGTTATGTTGACAATATATGGTTCAAATTGGTAACTTCCTCCAATGTTGCCTGATAAATGCCTTTCCTGTTATTGCAGAATCCTATCAAGTTGCAAACAGAATGTGTACAACACGTGTGCCTTCATTCATAAAACAAGGACCCCTTCGATAAAATAGAGGAAATATAAGCTAGCCCACACAGTACCTTTCTTCTGGTACTTTCTTCACAATATTTACACAAGAAATATACATACATGACAGCCAAGATTTTCTTTATCAGATGGAAAACAAATTGTCCCACAGCAGTGCTAACAATGTGCAGGATAATTGGTGATAGAGAGCACAAATTTCTACCGAATTCCACCAAATTTCATAGGAGGCTGTGTGGTCCAGTGGTTAAAAAAAACAGGCTTGTAACCAGTTGGTACCTGCTTCAAATCTCAGCTCAGCCACTGACTCACTGTGTGACCCTGAGCAAGTTACTGAACCTCCTTATGCTCTGCTCTCAGGTGAGATGTTTTTGTAAATGACTCTGCAGCTGATGCATAGTTTACACACCCGAGTCTCATATCTTGTAAAGCACTTTGTGATGGTGGTCAACTATGAAAGGCTCTATATAAAGATTATTATTATAGACAATGACAATGTTTTTTTGTTGTTTGTTTTTGTTTTTTTAACAGTCTTGTTTGGTTTCTATGGACAGTCCAAAGGTTAGTACAGATTTATTAAATATCCAGATGCATTACATAATCTACCAGCATTACTGTATAAATGCAATTTTAAATGTAGTACTGAAGATCAGACTGACTGTGCTATGTAATACAATACACTATGAAAATGTATTTTTTTTGCAGGAGATTAAACAGGGTCTTGTTTTCCTATGCATCTGTTTTGGACTTGCTTTCACACTTAGGGATCTATACATGACTAATGGTTAAATGCCACTGCTATCTTTAGCGACTTTTAAAAGATACCATGCAACAAAACAAACAAGAAAAGTTGGTCACATTTTATGCAATGTTAATATTAAATAAGAAAAGAGGGAGCAATCTCATTAGCTAACAAGTGTTCCTGTCAACATACCAGTACGGCTGGGAACTTTGATTTAGTTTGGTAGGGGGGAATAAGGTGGAGGGGGTTGTCATTTTATAAGCACAATAAAACACTCCATAATGTTCAAGTATAGCAAACTATCTTAACGTAAGTTTTTCTATCTATAAATGATTTTATCAAAAATATGTATTTATACAGAAAAAGCTATTGTAAAGAACCTTTTACAGTGTGTGAGTTGTCTGACACTGGTAATTAGGAAATTCTGCACACCCACTGTCATCATTGCATTTAGTTAGGAATGCATGGAATGTGGTGGAATGTTGGCAGATATCATTTTTGTTAGATGCGCTAGGTAGTCATTTCCGCACACCGCTAGCTGCATCACTACATTTTTCAAACCAAGAAAACACCTGATCTATCTTCTGACTGGGCTTTTATGTTGTACTGGGCGCTTGTTTTGAGAGTGCGTAGTGTTTGAACACCCAAGTCAGGATACAGCTGCTGCTGACTAATTCCACATGCTCGACATCGGCCACGTTGTACCATTTAATGTGTCATACACATCGCCAAGCATCTGTTTCCTGTTTTCATTCATACAGTTATCTTGTTTTCCTCATTTCCCTTTCACCTGTAAACCACAATCAAAATGCACATTTCTCTTTTAAAGTAAATAGCCACGGTTCTCTGCTAATTTATTGCACTACTTTCATCAACAACGGAATGGCACACTGTGGAAATGAGTAACTGTTCAATAGCCGGATTAATAACGTCCTTGTTTTTTGAGTTCCTGACCTAGTAAATAATTTAGGAATGTGTTATTTTGCTTCCGTTTGTCCCGTTGCTTCCTTTATGTATCCAAGAACTCCAGGGTAGATCAGTGTATGGCAAACGAAAAGGCAGTACAAAATTTCCTGTTTTGTCGTATTACTTTAAAAAGCACAAACTACTTAAATCATATATAAAAGTGTCCTAAATAAGTGTAAATTTTATATATATATATATAAAACAAAAGAAAGTCTGTTTGGGCTTACGTTCACTTCTCAAAGAACGTCTTGAATAGTGAACGTAATCCCAAACAGACTTTCTTTTGTTTTAATTTGCAATCGCCTTATATGGTTAGCAAATCGTACTACTTTATTTTGGTATTTGACACCAGACATGTCATATGTCTTTAGTCAGGATATTCACTAAAATTAAGCAAGCATGCTTGCAAAACTTGGGTGCGAAGCCACCCACTTTGAGAAAACTGCTGTTCACTTGCTTTCAGTTATATGTGAAAGCAAATATGGACCAAACAATCTGCTTTTAAGTTTGTTTCCAAATGAACTTGGTGTGGATGTGTGCTAAAACTTCTGCAGAGGGTTTTCTGTGGAACAGTTTAGTCAGCTGGAATTAACTGACAACAGAGAGCAGTTTGGCAAGTGACAAGCTCTACAATGCAGTATTGTGAAAAGTAAATAAACTAAAATAAATAAAAACAACATCTGAAAGACTTTGCAAGCTTTGTGTATTTTAATTAGGGCACTTGCATACAAAACCTCCAATGATTTCCTCAAGAACTATAATAACTGATTAGCTTTTCATCAGTGGGCTTCAGAATCTTTTTTTCAGCCATGTTTACCACCCAACCTGGAGCAAGACCGAAGAAAATCTGCCGGGGGTCTTTGCGCGTGGTCAACATGTGGAACAGTTCATCCCTGGTAATGTCTGGTAAAACATAGCCATACTTCCTGGCAAGTTCAAGCCTGGCTTGTTGGATCTTTGCTGGGTCACACAGGTAACCACGGTTTTTAGAATCTGTGTAGTATGGAACCAAATCTTCTCCTGGAAGCATCCGTTTTGGAATGGGCTGTCCCCTTATGAAGAAAGGTACAGGCTTACACAGGATAGCTAAAAAATAAATAAATAAATAAAAATAAATAAAAAGAAAGTATGTAATAAATGCAGAATAGGGGGCTATGTGGCCCAGCGGGGTAGTTCATGACTCTCTTATGCCGAAATGATAAAATTAAAGCAGGCATAACGTGTATGCAGGTGATTGTCTATACAACCCTGACATGAAAAAAACACAACTTCTTACTTCAGCAAAACCCACAGGTATGCGCAGTTTACAACCAAACCAGCCACATAACTTACATACT